>NC_058134.1:8589073-8607177 GCF_016433145.1 Gracilinanus agilis | reverse complement strand
AAGATAGCGAGAGAGAGAGAGAGAGAGAGAGAGAGAGAGAGAGAGAGAAGAGAGGAGAAAGAAACAGTCAGGGGTGGGGAGAAAGGGAGGGGAGGAAGGAGGGAGGGAGAGAAGGGAGAGAGAGAGAGAGAGAGAGAGAGAGAGAGAGAGAGAGAGAGAGAGAGAGAGAGAGAAGGAGAGTGTCATCATGTCTTTCCACACAGATTAAGGTGTGTCAACTTTCTTGAACCTGGGTGGTTTTGAGTGCACAGGAAATCTCTGCTTATTACAAGATTACTAAGCATTGCACAGAATATTCATCGTCAGTGAACTGGCACTGCAAAAGTGGGAGGCCTATTTCCAAAGAGCCTCAGTAGACAAAAGATCCCAGAATGGGACCAGCTGCTGCCAGGTACATTTCTCCGCACAGCTGCAGCAGGGGAAGCCACCTTGGCACCCACCTATTGAGAAACATCCCCGCCCTGAGCACATTTCCTGGAGGAAGGAATGTCCCTGGGCCATTGCCTTATTGTAGTTGCCTTTCAGTGCTGGAAGAAGGAATGCAGGTGGAATCCTTTCTAAGGTTTGCTTTGCTTTTTCCCTGCCTTGGTCTCTCCTTGAGCGTAAAGCAGGCCATCTTCTGTCTATTCCAGTCCTGTAGTGTTGGCTGTCCATCAGTCACTCCCAGGCTAATTGCGGTATTGGGTTTACTGTCACGGGAACACGGGAGTCCAAGAAGCCGCCGATGCTCCCAGACCCTTGGAGGTCTTGAGCACAGAACCAAACCAATGACTTCACTGGAGCTTTCTGCCAGCAGCCCTCATGGGAATGAGCACGGTGGCTCCCTCCACAGCGTTAACGTGGTTGAACCGGGCACTGTGCTGTAATCCAATTCAGGGGAATGGAGGTCATGTTGTGACAGCAACCAACTCTTCCTACTCTGGGTGTTTTGGTGTTTTGGATGGGGGAGCATCAGACATTGTTCATGAAACCATTTTATTGGCCGAAAGGACAGCTTAGACATGCAGGCGAATAAGCAGGATTGTTCAGTTCAGGGGTGGAATTGCAGAGAGGAGGAGGAGGAGGAGCCTTTGTTGTCCCCAGTGGATGCTTGGCCTCCAGTTTCTAGTTTGGAGGCAGGGGAAATTCAAGACCACGTCTCAGATTGTCCCAAACATATAGATAAAGCCACGCCAGCCAATCAGTTGGGTGAAAGACAAGGAAGTTTGTGCATGCTGCAGCTGCAGAAGGAACACGCTTTTTTTCTTTTTCTCCGTTGAACATCCCTTTTTTTTCAGTTAATGTAAGATCACAGGATAATAAATGTAAAATGAGAAAAATCTTAGCCCATTTAGTCTAATTCCCATATTTCATAAAGGAGGAAACTGAGGACTAGCAATGTTTGAATCCTATCTCAAACACATATCAACCGGCCCCAAGCAAATCAGTTAACTTCTTGATGCCTTCCTCATCTATAAAATGAACTAGATGTCCTCTGGGGTTTCTTCCAGCTATAAACCTGTGACTTCAAGTAGCTCACAAAGGGACACAGTAAAAAAAAGCACTCAAAGTAGGATTCGAACCTGGGCCTTTTGATTGAAGAATGAATACTTTTTGCCCTCAACTACCCTGCCTGCAGCTTAGCTCAGTATCTCATCAGAAACCTGGCCCCATGGGCATTTTGCCAGTGTTATTAGCGACAACTCACCTCAGGACCTCCATGTGTAGCTTCTTACTTTGGAGTTGTTCCACCATCACTGAAGGATCGCTGTTGCTCTTGTAGACTGGGCAGGGGATTCCTTTCTTTTTGCTTGAGCCTTTGACCAAGGCTTTTCTCCCTTTTTTTTGTGTTTTGCAGATCGAGTCCAAGTTGGCTGCCGAGAGCTGCGTTCTACCAAATACATTTCCGATGGCCAGTGTACCAGCATCAACCCCCTCAAGGAGCTGGTGTGTGCTGGGGAGTGCTTACCCCTTCCCGTCCTCCCCAACTGGATCGGAGGAAGCTTCGGCACCAAATACTGGAGCCGGAGGAGCTCCCAGGAATGGCGGTGTGTCAACGACAAGACACGCACCCAGCGGATCCAGCTCCAGTGCCAGGACGGAAGCACTCGGACCTACAAGATCACCGTGGTCACCGCCTGCAAGTGCAAGAGGTACACTCGGCAGCACAACGAGTCAAGCCACAACTACGAGAGCATGTCACCCGCCAAGCCCGCGTCGCACCACAAGGAGAGGAAACGGGCCAGCAAAGCTAGCAAGCACAGCCTGAGCTAGGGAGTCCGCTCTTGTCTGGGACTGAGCTGTGGTCCTGTCTTCCACAGGTCCCATTGCATCAAGACTGAAGCCTGCCATCTCTGTGTGCTCACTTCCAAATCTCCGCTTGTTGCTTTGGTCAAGCCAAGAAGGTGGCTGATATAGAAGGATCTTCTTGGGGACGAGTGCTTTTCCTTTTCTGATTTGTCAGGATGGGTGTTTGTGCGAGCGCCATTTTCCTCTAAACCCATCACCAAGGTTGAAATGTACATGATTTCTGGAAAGACCAGCCTTGCCCTTCTGTGGCCCCCTTCCGGGGCCCCCTTCCACCCCCTAATGGAACCCAAAAGGTGAAGAATTGTTACCATGAATTTTCACTGGTGTTTTATTTTCAGAAAAGGTGCTTCACTGTGAATTTTCATGGGAACATTTCATAGTCTAGAGGTAATGCCCCCGTTGAGTATTTTCATGAATGTTGGGTATTTCTGCTCCAACCAAATGAGACCCCGTGATTTCTCCCAGGTTCATGGTCTGAAATCATGACTTGCATGCTCACCTCTAGTTATCATGGTATGCCAGAAATGCATGGCAGCAGCTGCAAAGCCAAGCGGAAGAACTATTTATTTGTCAGTGTGATTATTTAATGAGCTCGGACATGTGGTGTTTTCCCAATGTTCATTTTTTATGTTCTGTAGCTTTTTCATGTACCGAAATCCATTTTCCCATGATTTGTGGTTGAGCTGGGGGGGGGAGGGGGGATTACATCTTGTACATATGTAAGATAAGCGTCTTAGTCTTCTTGTTATATATAAATATATATGTATATTATATATTTTTCATTGTGAAATTTATCAATCGTTTGGATTTTTTTATATAAATGCTTTGTAAAAGCTAAAACCTGTCATAGTTTTTGTGGTTTAATTTGTGCAATTCAAGGGGAGGGCCAATAGCCTTCCGTTGCATCGGCCTCTTACTTCGAAAATAAACATGAACTTAAAGAGCTCCTGGTCTTGGTAGCCGCTGTGTCAGAAAGTGTGTGAGTGCATGAATTCCAGGGCTTCATGTCACAAAGAAGGGGACCTTTCCTAGTCTTCAGTGAGTCCCATAAAGATTTTGGCTATTGTTTCTGTGCTAAAAGGGAGCTGGATGGCAGTGGGTATGGGGGCTGGGAAAAACTTAGCAACTCTGTGTCTCTGGGCTTCAGACCCAGGTTTTAATAGAATCGCGTGAGCTATGGGAGGGAAAAATGATAAGAGGATGGAAAAGCATCTGAATACACTGGCGATGCTGGATGTTCTAAAGGGAGCCAAATGAGCCTCCTGTGCTCTTCACATCTTAGCAGTTCTTTTTCGGCCTGGGATGCCCTGAAACAACCTGGTTAAAAAACTAAACAACAATCCAAACTGGGACTTCACAGAGGGAAAGAGAGTGGATAGATGCCTTTTTTTGCTTTTGGTGGGAGGAAAGGGGGCAATTTCTAATTAGAACTTGGGATTTTAAGATTCCATTTGCACAACCCCAAGATAAAGGATTCAGTCAGTCAAGCAATCAATCCATGCCTTTTGTCTTGTCTCTCTTTGGGCATAGGCTAAGCTAGCTGAGTATGATCCAATGGGAAGAGGGCAGGATAAAGTGGTCCAAATGATAAGATTTAACACCTCCATCCTACAGAGCAGGAAATTGAGGCTGAGAGAGTAAATGGTTTACTCATGATTACTCACTGGCTGGGCTGAGGTTCAAATCCAGGTGCTCAGTGATCTCACCACCATTCCCTCCTGCCTCAATGATCCGATATCCCAGAATTAAAACATGCATTGTGTAGAGTAAAAGAAAAACATATTTAGAGAAGGTCTGGACCACTGTTGCACATTCACAAGTGCTTACGAGACCCGTGCACAATTAACTGCTGAGAGTAGGATCTGAGGTCCAGCCAAGTTTCACAATTACTGACACTCAGAGTTGTTACACTTACCCTCATTGACATATACTAGAGTCATTTGGGATGGGTGACCCCAGGATCCTCTGGAGATTTCCTGTGGAGAGGTGACATGATCTAGGGAAAGAGAACTGAGTATGACTAGAGAATTTGAGTCCCAATCCCATGGGAGCTGTGTGACCCATGGTGAGCCAGCTAACCTTCCTGAGCCTTAGTTTACTCATTTGAGGCAAAAGGAGAATATATCTGTTGCATTCAGGGTCATTTATTTGTCTTACTATTTTTCACTCTGAGGAAAATGGGGGAGGAGGGAGCGAACGGTCAGGAGATCTGAGCCCTGTACTACCTTGGCCTCATAGCAGTTGTGTGACCAGAAAACCAAATTCCTCTTTCTGGGCATCTCTCCTTTTCCACAAAAGAAAGAGGCCAGGACAAGGGATCTCTAGGTTTCCAGCTCGAAAATTCTAAGCAAATCCCACAATCACAGAATGAGAGCTGTCAGGGACCTCCAAGGTGATCTACACCCCTGCCCCTTTTTAAACAGATTTTACAGATGAGGAAACTGAGCCTTAGAAGAGGGGAAATGACTTACCCAACCAAGTGGTCACCCAGGCAGCAGAACTAGGAATAGAATGCAGGTCCTCTGACTCCAAGCCCAGAAATGCTTTGTCTTTAAGAGAACAGGAGAGAGACAGAGAGAGAGGAAAGTGGGAGTGGGGTGGGGAGGCAGAGACAGAGATGGAAAGACAGAGAGAGGGAGGGAAACAGAGACAGAGGGAATCAGAAAGACAAAGAAAAAGAGACAGACAGAAGGAGGGAGAGAAGGAAGAAGGGAGGGATACAAGAGATACAGAGAAGCAGAGGGGGAAGATAGGAGGGGGAGAGAGACAGAGAGATATGAGGGGAGAGAGAGAGAGAGGTAGAAAGGGGGGAGGGGAAGAAAGGGAGGGAGAAGGGAGGAGGGGGAAGGGAAAGAGTGGAGTGAGAGGGAGAGGAGAGAGAGACAGAGAGATATGAGGGGAGAGAGAGAGATAGAGAGAGGGGGAGGGGGAAGGGAGAGAGAGGAGAGAGAGACAGAGAGAGAGAGAATTTTCAAGCACATAACCAAAAATCCACGTCAATCATTCATGTCTATTGTTCCAACAGATCTTAAATGACCTGCTCATTAACACTTTGCTAAATGATTTCAAAGCACTTGATGTATACTCGAAAGTAATAAAATAGCGCTTGTGGAGGATGGCTGCTGATCCAGGCTACCTAATTCCATGTCTCTTACCACCTGGTCCTGCCTCAGGACAAGCAGGGTTCAAACTGGGAGGTCAGAGAGAAGGCTGGAAACCCAGAGGCAACAGCAGAGGTCCAGGGCAGACCCGTCCCCCTGCACGCATCAGGAAGCATTCGTGTCTATTTTGCAGGAGTTTAAATCTGCCCAGATCTTCAAATTATAAATGCCGCATGCAAGTTCCCTTCTCCTGGGGGGAATAAAGCGAGCTTGAAGCCAGCCCTGCCTCCCTCAGCCGGAGTTCAGAAGTGGCCCTTTGCTTTCTTCCTGCAGCAATTCAGCGTTAAGGGAGAAAGAATTGTTCAAACGTTGTAGGAAGGCTGACTGGCTGAGGCACACCTTTCTTCTGGGGCATCTGGGAGAGGAGCAGCAAGGAGCTCCCGGAGCCAGAAAGACCCCTTCTCTTGCTCATATCCATTTCCTTCCCTGGTGAGCAGGCTCTGGGCTTTGATTCTTGTTTCACTGACATCCACATAAACATAGCTCCAGGTTAAACTGAAATGTGTAGACAGATTCCGGAGCCAAGCAGACATTCTGTCACTAGGGTGTGTGTGTGTGTGTGTGTGTGTGTGTGTGTGTGTGTGTTAAAAATCTGCCCCAGTGTCTATCCTAAAAGATTTGGAGCTGCTCAGATCTCTCTGTCAGCCCAAGTGGTGGCCATGCCTTCCTGACACAGTAGTGGGTCCCGGTGCTTGCAGCCTTTGTCAATTGTTCCGCTAACAACGTGGAATCGCGGCAGGGTGGTGAGGCTTGCAAGAACCCCAGGGGGAAGAAGAGGCTCTGCCTTCCAGCTTTGTAAACTTGATTAAAAAGAACTTCGTGCCAGTCCTGTTGTGCAGGCTGCATGCCGATGGACCAGAAGGCATGTCTTTTGATGCTCCCCGACAGCTGGCAAGCTTGCCAAGGTATTTCTCCTCCTCTCTGACAGCAGAGACAGGACAACGTTTCAGGATGGTGGCGAGGAAGCCTACAGAGTTTCACACTTCACTTCGGTGTGGTGTCCCCGTTTGCCGATCCCTTTCTCCCTCCTATTTATTTTCCTTCTCAGCACTGGGGAGAGTTGTCGGCATTGGAGGAGTTTCTGAATAAATCCTCATCGCTGTCATCAAAGGAACAGTGTCCCCCCCCAGCACAGATGGATAGAGCTAATGTTTATGGCTAGCTTGAAGGGGAGAGAAAATGGCTGAGGGCGACTAGCTGCTAAAGCAAACCGAGTCGGCCTTTTGATGGAAGGGTCTAAATCAGCATGAGTTCCATGGGCCAGTGGGAAGGAAGCGCTGTGTCTGAAATGGAAAGAAGAAAACAACCAGGACAGTTTTGGCATCCGGAACACAGAATGGCAGAACCTCACATCACATCAAGTCCAACCCCACCTGAACAAGAGTCCTTTATCCAGCATCCCCCAAAAGAGGGCGGCCAGCTGGGGCTCAAGGACCTCCAAGGATGGGAAATGACCCACGAGGTGGCCCATTCTACTTTGGGTCAGAGCTCACCGTTAGGAAGCTTTTCCTTCTCTTCCAGCTCTTCCCATGGTTCCTTGTTCTGTCTTCTTGGACCAAAAGGGGCAAATCCAGCTCCTCTTCCTTTGACAGCTCTTCTGACATTCAAAGGCAGTTATCATGTCTGCTCTTCTCCAGATTTAGCATCTTCTGTTCCTTCCTGCTTCTCCTCAATCAAATGTCAGTTCTTTCGGGGTATCCATAACCCTAATAAAACTTACAGTGTCTGGCAGCTAGTCAATGCTGCTAAATTGAAGTGATTGAATTTATTCAGGAATTTGTCATTTCTGCAAATTTCTAGATGCTTCCTTCATTTATGTCGTTTCTGTGTATGACAAGACAACGCAAAGTCCGTGTTTTCTGGTCATTCACAACTCTTTGGCCTTCCTAATGGATGGTTTTTAGATAAGTAACTGGCTAGAACATGTTCTCATTAGGAATTAGCCATCAAGAATGCCGAATATGTGAGGGTAGCTCAGTGGAGTGAGAGTCAGGCCTAGAGACAGGAGGTCCTGGGTTCAAATCCGGCCTCAGACCCTTCCCAGCTGTGTGACCCTGGGCAAGTCACTTGACCCCCATTGCCCACCCTTACCACTCTTCCACCTAGGAGCCAATACACAGAAGATAAGGGTTTAAAAATGCAGAATATGGAAGTCTTTAGGATGTCATGTTTTTAATGATCTTGAATCACCTTTATCCTTTGTGCCAGTCATCTGCCTTTCAGTAAATGTAGCCGTGTGTCACTTCTCCACAACTTTGAGCCCCACCCCATATAAAATATAAATCACATTGTTTATCATCCTGGAGGAGGGGGAGGAGAGCAAGTGAGAATAGGAAGGAGGGAGAGAATTTGGAACTCAAAAATTCTTTTAAATACAAAAAACTGTTTTTACATATAACTGGGGGGGGATAAATTGTTTTTTAAATAACTGAAAGAATTACAAAAGAAAGCAGAAAACTTTGTGCCTCTTTTTTCTCATTTGGGTTCATAATCAAGAAAAACCCATTCCTTCTCTTTCCAAATTTCTCAACTGGTAAAGACCAAAGTGAAACCTTTCCATCTATTGGAAGACGCCCCATTGCTGCACAGAAAAGACTGCTACATAGAATTGTTTGGCCAAAAGAGAATGGCCTTGGTGGCCAGCAGTCTGAGTTCTATTTCACAAGAGTTGATTTAATTACTTTCAAAGGAGTTTGGGCCATCTAACCAAATTTGCCATCCCATTGAATCAGAAGTTTTTAAGTTGAGGATCCTGAAATAACAAAAAAAAAAAAAATGATAACTGTATTTCAATATAATTGGCTTCCTTTGTAATCCTGGGTATTTTATTTTATGAATTCTAAAAAGAGCTCCAGAGTCTTCACATAATTAGCATTTGATGTGGAGGGGCTAAGCAGGGTTACCCTCCCCCTTTAAAGGCAACCAGAAAAAAGCTTTTGTTCTAAGCCTAAAACTTCTAAGCCAGAGATATTTGAGGGAGGGCAAGGCACATAGGTGGCATTGTGGATAGAGTTCAAGGTTTGGAGTCAAGAAAACTTATCTTCCTGAATTCAAATCCAACCTCAGACATTTACTAGACATTGGGCAAGTCAGTCTGTTTCTCGTCTCTAAAATGAACTGGAAAAGGAAATGGTAGATCACCCCAGTATCTTTGTCAAGAAAACCCCAAATGGAGTCATGAAGAGTCAGACATGACTGAACAACAACCAACAACAAGAAAGATATCATGGAACTTTTGGCCCACCTGAAAGGACCATGATCTTTGCATTAAAGAGTACATTGATTCAAAACTTACACTATCTCATAACTATAAAGTGGTGGATTGACTCATTGATGGCAAACCTTTTAGAGATTGAGTGCCCAAACTGCAACCTCACACAGCATGTGAGCTCCCCCTCCCCGCCTTACCCCAGACAGAGGAGGGAGGAAGTGCTTCCATTGGGCTGCTGGGCAGAGAGGCACTGATCTGAGAAATGTCCTCAGGCATGATGGAGAGGGGGGAAGGGAACAGCCCTCTCCAGCACATGTGCCATAGGTTCACAAACACGGGGCTAGACAGTCAGTCAACAAGCACTATGTGCCAGTAAAAACAGATCTGAGAGTCTTAGTGTACTAAAAGCTGAAATATGTATTTTTCTCTACCTTTCCCTAGATATAGCTGGTTTAGAAGAATGCTAGGTTCAGAACAAAAGTTGCTTCTCTGGTTGCTTTTAAAGGAAAGTGGGGAAAAAATAAACAGAAGGGGAGCCCTTACTTTCCTATCTCTGGCTTAGCCCATCCAACCCACATACTAATTACCCAAAAGACAACCACACATGAGGAATACAAGTTAACTTTTGTGTTCAAACAAAACAGGAAATCAAGATCAGAAAAGTTATATGGATCAGAACATATTGATGAATACACAGAATAAATGATGTCTTTAGCTGGGAGCAAGATGAGATCTCAACACAAATGAAGTTAGGAAGAACAATCGTTTTCCCCAGAGGAAGTCTATACTAGTGGTTTTTAGAAGTTCAGGCATATCCAAAGACAGGGAACATTGACTTCTCAGACATAGCTATCATTCCACAGCCCTTCTCTCTCTCTCTCTCTCTCTCTCTCTCTCTCTCTCTCTCTCTCTCTCTCTCTCTCTCTCTCTCTCTCTCTCTCCCTCCCTCCCTCCTTCTAGAGGGTCTTCTGTCTACATGTCTCTCCTGAAGGAGTTTGGGGAAATGGTGTTGCACTCAACATTCTCTCTAACAATCAAGAATCAGACCTCTCTCTGCATTCACAGAAGAATGTAATCTACCCTGGCCTCCCAAGATCAGGTGGAAGCTGGAGGTTACTTTGGTAAAAACACTGATAAAATGGAAAATGTCCAGAGGCCATCCTTGAATATTTGAAGGACTATCAGGTGGAAGAGAGGTGAAATTTGTTCTGTGTGTATCTTGCATTGTTTCTGGGGTTGTCTTCATTGAACTGTAATTTTAAGGGTGACAAATGGCTCTGGTAGAATCAGGAACAAAGGGTGGAAGTAAGTGTCTGAGGCAAATATAAGTGTGACATAAGGAAACATTTTGAAGCATTAAAACAACCCAAAATTGGAATGATTCACCCCAAGACAAATTGGGTTGCATCTTACTAGACTTTTCAAGAAAAGTTTAGAGTCTCAACTTTAGACCATAAAATATTGGGTATGATGTCAATAAGTAACTCATTAGTTCAGGTGTTGTTAGATGGCTCTGGAAATCACTTCACCTGGGAGATTCTGATGCTATAAACCCTTATGAAAATTTAACTCTGATCATCATTGCTGGGGGCTCTGAATTTAGGAGTTTAAGGTCAACGGAGGACACCCTACCAGGGAGGGTTTTAATTGTGATCCTGGCAAGAAACAAGACCAGCTGTCTGAGAACAAGCCTGGCAAAAGAGAGAGAAACTTGGTGCCAGATTGTTGACCAATAAAGGTTCCATTCTTAGGTCAGACTGACCTGGAAGTGAATCAAAACACAGTGACACTCTGTTTCAGGTGACTCCCTTGTGTTTATGCAGGGATGGCCACAGAGAGGTAAAAAGGGAGTTGAGTGTACTAAGGATTACATAGTTCCCAAACTCTCCATAAATAATAACTTGATAATCAGTCATGTAAGACCATTGTCCAATGTCTGTTGAATAAATATTTTACCACTGAAGGAATTGAACCATCCCCTGTGTTGGTCTTAGGCAAGCATAGTAGACAATGGACTGAACTTAGAATCTGGAAGGCCATGACTGAATCATTCCTCAGAACTTTTCTGTTGATGTGATGCTGAGCTAGTCACTTAATTTCTCTCCGCCTCAGTTACTTCATCTATAAAATGGAGGTAACAATAGGATCTACCTCATAGGGTTATTATGAGGATCACGTGAGATTATCTATAAAAACATTATATTTAAAGTATGTTATTTTTATTATTACTAGATGGAACTAAAAGATGTTACTTCTAACTAGAATGATAGCAAACAGGATTTTCTCAGTTCTATACTACACTCAAACACAATTTCACAGGATAATGGATGGGCTCATGATTCATGTGAGCAAAACCCGATCCAATGGCAACTCAGACACTTCCCAGCTGTGTGACCCTGGGCAAGTCACTTGACCTCCATTGCCCACTCTTAACACTCCACCACCTATGAGCCAATACACAGAAGTTAAGGGTTTTAAAAAAAAAGATAGAGTAGCAACTCCTGTGACAATGTGTATCACAGAGCTTGAAGAAGCTGAGAAACTGTGTTGAACCTAAGGAGATCTTCCTATCTGAGTCAATGAGAGACATGTCCTCCATTGCCAATTATCAGCTGCCACCACATCACAGACATCAGAAACTCATCATATATCAGAACTGGTTATCTATGACCCTCAACCTGTCCCTCCTCCAGACTCTGTTCTTCTTTTCAAGACCATCACCCCTTTCCTCTGCCCAAGGTTTGTATACTGGGAGTCGTCCTTAGCTCTTCCATTTCCCTCATCCAATCAGTCCACAGGACTTGTCCATTCTATGAGCTCAGATCCATTTGCTTCTGGGAATAATTAATTCTGAAGACAATGACAAATCCCTGCAGGAAATCACCAGTTTAGCCCCTGGCTGATGCTGTAACATTGGTTATCAGTTCATTCCTGTGGGCCCCAATTTCATCTCTAAAATGAAGGTATTGAACCAAATGAACTAACCCAAAGTCTTCTTTAAGCTGAGAATCTGTGACTCTCTGGTCCTCAATATCCTCTAAACTAGTTTAAGTTCATCCACATTCCAGTATTATTGAAAAGTCATCAGAACATTTTCTTAGTAAAGGGTTATTATTTTCTAGCTCTCCTTAGGGCATGAAGGTCATGGTGAAGAGTTGAAGCCATTTATCACCCTAAAAATAACAATTCAATGAAAACAACCCCAGAAATCATGCAAGGTACAAACGATGAGAACTCGTTTTATTCAGAGTCATGGGTAAGTTAGCTGTCATTCCTGTTCCAAAAGGGGACGGTTGGACTCAAGACAATAGACAAGAGGGGGCAGCTGCATAGCTCAGTGGATTGAGAGTCAAGGCTAGAGACGAGAGGTCCTAGGTTCAAATCCGGACTCAGACACTTCCCAGCTGTGTGACCCTGGGCAAGTCACTTGACCCCCTTTGCCCACCCTTACCACTCTTCCACCTAGGAGTCAATACACAGAAGTTAAGGGTTTAAAACAAAACAAAACAAAACAAAAAAGACAATAGACAAGAAATCTGAGAGGAAAGTAGAATTTTTCATCAAAAATTTGGGGAACAAGTTGGTCAGTGAACAACAACCAACTAATGAAAACCTCCCCCATTTATGATCTGAAGTCTGTTTCTTGGAAGAGTTCCTGAGAGTCGATTAAATGTTATTGTGTTTGCACATTTGTTCATTGTGACTAACTGAAGGCTTCATTCTAAAACAGGCTTCTAGTTAGGGGTCATTTCCAAGAAAAGAACCTTCATGAATAAAACCTTCTGAAAGGATGGGAGGGGATAAAGGTTTTCCTGAGGCAACTTAATTGTTTCAATATGGCAGCCATACCATCTTCCCTTATGCTCTGTCTTATTTTACATATTTCCATCAACCATTAAAAGTTTCTGCCTAGCTATGAGTCAACTTATTTTAGGTTTATTTGCTTCTAGAATAAGGAAAAAAGAAGTTAGAAGATGACAAACTTGCCTGAAAACTGTATTTCCTTAACAGTAATATTGATATTGAGAAGCAGCCTGATCTAGTGAATGGACAGCTGACCTTAGAGTCCAGAAGGCCTGCAGTGTCCTGCTGCATGCAAGACCAATTCCCCAACTCCCACTGGCATGGGTGGGCCCAGTACCCAGAGAGTGGCTGCTTATTTCTCTCCTCATTTTTCTAGGGCTAAGCCTGTGGGGTTAGGGTGTCTAGTACCCTTGCTCATAACTGGGTTTCCTATGGATTATTAGTCATTAGCTTTTAGGAAAGAATATTTACCGAAATGGTATAGTCAGAACATTTGTAATAAAGGACAATCTCTTAAACGTCTGGGGTCACAATTTTTTACACGGGATCCAAAAATGGTGAAGAACATGAATAGAGAAACCATGTGGCAGTGGGGTAACCCACAGTTCCTGGTTCCTGGAAGTCCTTTTCTCTCTTCATGGAGTCCACTTGGAGTTCTCCTTTAGTATAATTTCCTGCTGGCCTTTGAAAGTCAGTGTCCTTGGAGAGTCTTGACATTTGGTTTTCTTCATGTGTCTAGTTTCTCTCTGGTGCATCTCTCAAATGCCGTTATCAGAGATAAATGGACTCCTTGGGCAATGAGTCTTCTCTGATGGGTCTCCCAAACTGACAAAGTTACCTGGGATGTAGGAGAGGAAACAGAGACTCTTCTCTGACCCTTTGTCCCCCAACAATCCAACTGGATCATCCTCATCACTAGTCTGGCAGACGGGATTTTAAAATGTCTAGTTCAGCAATACATAGGCCCTGAGATGTGTCTCGTGGATTCAGCCAATCCAAAGACATTTCCTATTTCAACATCTGCTTTCATCCAAGGCTTAAAGTGTTTTGTTGTTTGGTCTTAATATTTGTGACTCAGTATGGGTTTTCTTGGCAAAGACACCAGAGAGGTCTGTGAGATGGCTGTGAGACCTTGGGCATAATTGCTTACTTCTCAGAGCCCCAGGCAAATTTCCAAGATCAGAAGTTGTAGGACAATTCATCATTTCCATTAGTGTCAGGGTTTTCCTTTCTAGGAACCCTCTACACCAGTGATGGGCAAACTTTTTAAAGAGGGGGCCAAAGGAAAGGAAATGCTCATCTGTCAGTCTGTTTCTAAGGCAGATCTTTTGAAGTTTCATTGTATTGTATCCTACTTGTTGTATTCGTCAGATTAGGAATAATGTCACACTGCAGTTTGAACATTTCAGGGGGCTACATCTGGCCCGTGGGCCGTAGTTTGCCCAGCACTGCTCTACACCAATGAAATTATAGTTCTGAACAAAATAACTGGGGGAAAAAGACACGAATAAACAAATTAATGACTGAATAAACAGATAAATGAATTAGTGAATAATTAAGTTAATAGAAAGATGAATAAGATAACAAATAAGACATTAAGTAGAAAGAGGGCAACACAAAAAATGAGATACTAGAACATGGGCAAGATGCCATCTTATCTTCCAGTTCTGTAAGTCAGGGTAAGTAGAGAGACTGGCTAATAAGAAGATACCACAATGGCTAATATTGGAAGACATAATATGGGGTTATTAGGAGAAATACTAGAAGGAGACACTGGGGCATAGTTTCATTTCACTTTCAATTCTACCAACATTAAGTGATGACCATGTAACTGGTGCTGGTCCCACATATTTGTGAAATTCCTCTCTATTCCCTGGTTCAATGTGGAGCATTTATGTGACTGTAATTATGAATAGGGTACAAGCTCCCATTTCATCATTCTCTATCAACAAAATAGTAACCAAAAATCAAAGAGATGTTTGAATGTTAAAATTATTTTTACACATAATTGGGGGATGAAAAAAATATTATTTTTAAAAAAGGAAAAATATCTCTTAACTGGGATTGAATGACAAGTAAATTAGAGGGAGAAAACAGTTCTTTACACAAAGGGTAGAAGTTCTGAAAATTTTCTGCTGGTGGGAAACAGAATACCATGCAGGCAACATACTTTCTTAGGGTTGTACCCCAGCTGGAACAGCTCTCATGTTTCTAGCTGCCAGCATCAGGCTCTGCTTCCCAGCTGCTCCACGCCACTTTCAAAGGCTCTTCCCCTTGCTTCTGGCACTGATATTCACTGCTCCTCAGAATTTGGGGGACCATTTGTTGCTGGGCTTCTTTTCCATTGTGCTGTCGTCACAGCAATGGAAAAAATAATAATTCTAATGGGCACCCAGAAGCAAAAATGGCAAAGTGTGTCTCCTTGTTGATTTTGATTGAATGGTGATGCAGGAAGGTGGGGGTTGATGAAAAGAAATAGCACATATTTGTACAGCATTTTAACAGCCTACAAAGTGCTTTCTGTTCACCATTTCATTTGATATTCACAAGAAGCCCATAAGGTAAGTCCTACAGGTATCAATATCTCTATTTTACAAATGGAAAAACTAATGCTTGGAGATGTTTTGATGTGCACATTCTTGCTTTTCAGTCTCATTAATGATCCTCATTTCCCCACTAGTCTCTTTGCTAATTTCTATCTGGCGGTGATGAAACATCCCCATTTTTTCAGAAAATTGGCAGTCTAGCATAATCTTTGATGTCACTAACAAAAGAGTGACCTTACTGGTCGCTGGGTTAAATGTGGAAATTATTTCTTTTGCTCATTTCTATATTAGACAAGTGGAACAAATCATTCGATTTTTTTTTATGAACTCAAGTTGATTTGTGTTGCATTTCCTCCTTATTAAGCTATTTAATAGATTCTACCCTGACTGGAAGCATTATTCGATTTGCTGCAGTTAAACACAAGGGGAAACAATTACTGAATAATTCATCTTGACCTTTTTTGCATTATCACATTTTTAAGGGACTTTCTTCTGCAACAAAAAGCGTCCATAAAATCTTGCAATGTCCAATATTTGTACATTATAAATCTCATCCTTTTCCTCTTCTATTGCTCCCTTCTCTTGGTATTAACTCTGGGTAGACTAGGCTTTCTCACTGTCTTGGAAGCATAGAGTTTTATAAAGAATGTAATAGAATTGGATGAAGTAGTGTAAGAGTGAAAAAGATAGACTTAATCTAGTTATCACAGTAGCTAACTAGAGAGAAAGAGAGACAGTGAATAACAGGCAGCAGGCATTGAAGTCCCTACTGTGTGCCAAGCACTGGTGGTGAGCACTGAGGATACACACACACACACACACACACACACACACACACACACACACACACACACACACACTCTATAGCTGCCTTCATTCAGTGCTCCCTACATGCCAGGCACAGTGCTTAGTTCTAGAGGTACAGAAACAAGATTCTAGAATTGTAAGGGATCTATACTGGCTTCTGTGGGAGCAAGACTCGGTTCTCTACATGGTTCCTCACACTCCATTTGAAGACTTCCAGAGATGAGAAACTCACTCTTTTCCCAGTTAGCCTTGAGTATTTGGGAATGACTTCCATTATTAGGGAACTTGTCCTTATATCATTCATTTATTTATTCAGTCCCAGAGCATTTATTTATTTAGCACTTGTTGTATGCTGGGGAAATAAAGACAAAACCCAGTGGCGTCCTCCAGGATCTTTGACTCAGTTTGGATGGGGAGCAGAGTGAGGAAGAACACAAATTCAAAATATTGATAGATAATGGGATATGTGTGTGTGAGGTGAGTAACTAGGGAATCAGTGCATTTTCCCTTGATCTGAGTAGAGGGAGTCCATGCCAAGCATGGGGCACAGTCTATGCAAAGTCCCAGGGATGGGAAATGAAATTAGTGCACAAAGAATAGCAAGATGGCAGTTTGACTGAAATGGAAAGGGTAGGGCCATGAGGAGTGTGCTTGCAGCCTGGAAACAAACTGACAAACTTGAGTCAGATCGTGAGGGACTTTAGGCCAAGTGGAGTAGGTTGTAGTTTGTCTTCAGGTCCACAAGGAGCCCCTGGAACTTCTTCAGCAGGAGAGCGATGTGGCCAGTTCTGTGTTTGATAGCTGTGCAGAGAATGGCTCGAGGTAGAAAGAGACATGAGATGGCAAGAAGTGATGAGGGAATGAATGGGGATTGGGGTTATGTGGATGGAGAGAGGGATGGAGAGAGCAGAATGTGCCATGGAAGTGGAAATGACAAGACTTGGCAGCCATTGACTGTGAGAAGCACCTTTGGATCTGTAACCTGCCTTTGCATCTTCCACCCACTGTTCCCAGATCTATCCTTTGGAACCAGGAGTTTCATCCTTCCTTCACCTAACAACACTTGAAATAATTAGGGCTGACTCAGCCCTCCTCCTTCCCCACCTCCCATCACCCCCTCTCAACCACCCCTTCCAGGCTATAAGTAAAACAGCCTAAGCTCCTTCTACCACCCTCCTATGACAGATTCAAGGGCTTTACACATTCTGGTTGCCTTTCTCTAAACTTTCTTGAGTTTGCTGGGGGCAATCTAGGCAGGGCAGAGTTTGATGGGACATTTGTCCTATTTCTGCCTCTGATGATGAAGTCCAAATTTGTGGGTCAGGTTATGGGCATGGTAGATAGAGAGCTACCCTGGACAAGTCCCTAAACCTTTCTGCAACCCAGTAATTATACATATAAAAATAAAATAGGATGATACTTTGCTCAACAAGTGCCTCCTTGTCTTGGTGTTGGGAATCCTTCCACTGGGAGCTTCCTATTCATCAATCAACAAGCAATAATTAAGGACCTTCTAGGGGTTAAGGGCTGGAACTATGAATCAAGACAAAAATAATCCTAGCCATCAATGAGCAATGAGACCACAGGTTTAATAAAAAACAAAACAAGCCAAAAACCAAAGACCAAGATAGCTGTTTGACCTCCATGTCATATTATTGGCTTATATTAAACTTGTGATCTACTCCCCACCCCCAACCATCTCTTTCACAATGACTGTGGCATATGAAGAATTCAACCAAGGAACATTTATTAAAATGCCTGATGTGTGCTAGGCACTGCACAAAGAGCTGGGCAAAGACAAGAGTAAGACAACTCCTGCCCTTCAGGGATTCACAGGCTAAAGGAGAAAACAAAATGCACATGTATAAGAAGGGAGAAAATAGCTCTATGCAGAATAAATAGAAATTAGTCTAGTAAATATAAACACAAAATACAAATTTGTGTAGCCACATCTGTGCTGTCCTGTACTTGCACAGATGATCTTTTACAATCCCACATGGAGGTCTTTATGTTTCCCCTCTATTAAATTTTACCTTATTCACCTTGGCTCATTGTTAGAGTTTGTCCTTCCTGATCTTCTGAATCCTGAATCTGGGAACTCTCTCTCTCTCTCTCTCTCTCTCTCTCTCTCTCTCTCTCTCTCTCTCTCTCTCTCTCTCTCTCTCTCTTTCTCTCTCTCTCTCTTAGCTTTCTATCATCTGCAAATGGGATAAGCTTTCTATCTTTGCCTTAATTTAACTCACTGATAAGACTTTTGCCATGTTTCTTTGTCCAGGTTCCAAACTT
>NC_058134.1:8557296-8586248 GCF_016433145.1 Gracilinanus agilis | reverse complement strand
ATATATATATATATATATATGTATATATAATGATATTATATATAATTATTTTAATAGTTTGGAGTGGTTTTCTTTCATGTAAGAAAGAAGACTGTCCTGCGTGGTACGAAAAGTACAGCCTATATATATGTAAAGTCAGGATTCTTGAGTGTTTAGCAGAATTTCCTTTTTTAGTATAACTTTCATTTGACTTTTTTCAATGAACACATTTATTTTCTCTCTCTTCCACCTCCTTCCATTGTAAAATAAAACCCTTTTCATAACTATGTATGGCCAAGCAAAACAAATCCCCCCTTTGGTCACGTCCAAGATCCATCTCCTTCTGCATCGGGAGTCCATCCAGCCCCTTTTGCTTAGGAAGTAGGTAGCTGGCTTTAGCCTCGGCCCTCTGGAATGATTGTCCCTGCATTGGTCAGAGTAATAGTTGTCTGCTTTCACAAGAAGATTGTTAGAGAAGAACCTGATTTCCTGGTTCTGATCACATCATTCTAGGACGATTTATTAGTCTTCCTGGGTTTCACGGAAATCATCCTTTTCATCATTTCTTAGAGCACAACAGTATCCCATCCCATTCCATTCATCTACGGATTTGCCCAGCACTTTTCAGCAGACGGGCAAACTCCTACTTGCCAGCTCTTTGTCACTCATAAAAGCCCTTATTCGTATTTTTGTGATGGTGGTGCTGAATGGCGTGATGAAATGCCAGGATGGAAGAGAAGACTTGCTTAAATGTGACCAGAAATTGTATTCTTTTAGTCATCACTAATAAGGAGGTTCTTGTAGCATTTTCTGATCTGTGATGGTTTCATCACAATCGAATCCTGAGCCTGGATCTAGGCCTGATCTAGGCCTGGCCAGAATAGAGATAAGGAAGGTTCTTGAGCAGAGGAATGAAATGGTCGAAACAGTCCTTTAGGACAATGATTTCAGCAGGTCTGTGGGGAATGTCTTGGAGAGAGGAGAAACTGGAATTTCTGGTGAGGAGTGAGAAGTTTACAACAGTTGGGGGGCGGGGTTTGGTGTGCTAAGATACGCGATACTATGGTGGCAAGTGGAGCGAAATCGAGGGGACAGGTGAGATGTTGTGAAGACTATCAGCAAAGATACTTGACCATTTATTTGATGGCAGTGGGGCGAGAGAGCGAGTAAAGTCCAGACTGATTCTAAAGTCGAGAAGCCAGAGCTCTAACGAGGTGGCGGTGCCCTCGACAGAAATGGGGAAGATGGAAGGAGGGATAGGATGGAGAAGAGTGAGCAGGAAGACTGTGAGTTCTATTTTGAGTACGTTAGGCTAGTGGTTTCTGCTGTGCCTTTCGGGTGAAGATGGTGAACATTTGGTGAAGGGCGCCTGGAGTTTAGGAGGGAGCTTGTCATGAGCCATATAGATTCGGGTATCATCTGAGTAATGAAACCCTTGGGAGGTGATGAGATTACTCTAAAAAGAGGGTTCAGAGGGAAGAGAAATGAATGTCCGGAACAGTCTTATAAGACAATCTCACCTAGGGGTATGATGGTCCAGCAAGGGGACCCGAGAAGAAGCGATTGAAGAGGAAGAGAACCAGAAGAGAGTAGTGCCTGCCTCAGAAGCCAGGGGCAGAGTGTCCAGGGGAGGCTGGGTGACAGTGTCAAAAGATAGAGAGAAGTCAAGGAAGACGAAGCCTGGGAAAGCCTCCTGCTTTGTTCTTTAGAGTAATGATAACCTGGGAAACAAAGCCATTAGAGGTAAAGGGTCAGAAGCAGGATTGCTAGGGCTTCAGAAGCAGGTAGGAGGGGGAAGGAAGGGAAGGATCAGGTTTAAGCAGTTTTTTCTTTTCTTTTTTCAACTTTACCTTCTGTCTTAGATTTGATACTAAGTATAGGTTCCAAGGCAGAATGGTGAGGGCTTGGCAATGATTAGTGATTTGTCCAGGGTCACACAGCTAGGAATTTGAACTCGGGACCTCTTATCTCTAGGCCTGCCTCTCAATCCACTAAGTCACCTACCTGCCCCATAGGTAACTTTTTCTAGGACTTTGGCTTTGAGAGGAATAATAGATCAAGAGAATGACTTTTTCAGGATGGGGGACGCCTGTTCACATTTGTAGGGGAAGGAGAGATGGAAAGCAAGAGAGCGCCAGACACACAAAAGAACATTCTGTGGCTTGCTCCTGGGATCATAATTTCACTAGAGAGGGAGGGAAGGGACGTCCACGAGTAATCTCATTTGAATTCTATATTTTATAAATGAAGAAATCAAGGCCCAGGGAAATTCTGTGATTTCCCTAAGGTCACTAAAGCCTGAGCTTATTGGAGATGCCCTATTTTGCCTCATAATCCCCAACACACTTTCTGAATTGAGGTGTTTCACTCTTGACCCTGCCAGTGGCCAGTGGCCCCTTTGGATTCTCATCAGGCCATAGGCAGACCCTCCTGGAAATGCTTTGGGTATTTCTACTGCTCATCTTGCTCATAGCTTCTCTGTTCAGTGTATACCCCTGCATGATGATAAAGTTGGCCGAAGCTCCTGCCTGACTGTACTGTAGTTCTTTGGTTACTGCTCTGGTAGCCATCTCCGTATAGAGTCCATCAGTCGATATCTAGAGATTTTAATGATTTTGACAGTCCGCTAGGACCTGTAGTAACCAATGATCTGAACTGTTTCTCAGAGGGGCCAACCAAGACCTTATCTAGGGCAGAATAATTTAGAGGACCTTGGCGCTACTTCTTAGTCTTTGAGTTTAGAAAGTATTTGCAAGGATGGCCTCCTTTCAACAGCTGCCCAAGGCGATGAGCTTCCCTTCTTAACCAGCTGTCTCCTAAGGTCTCCATCTGTAGTGTGTGATATCTTAGGGCCTCTGTCCTTCCCCCCACCAACTGATTTGGTCTTTAAAAGTTCATCTGAGGACGCTGTTCCTGCCTCTTTTTTTGTTCCAGGCACATCTGGGGAAGTATGAGAGCTTCTCATCATAGCTCTGACTGCCAAGGAGCCATGGGTCTGGAAGGCTTCCTACAAAGCTGGCTGTATTGCCTGGAAGCCCCCATATAATATGCCCCCGCTTTGATGGAGTAGATGAGCTAGAATGAAAAGTATGGCAACCTTTTCCTTAGCTTCCAAATCATTGCCTTTTTAAAGCCATATCTTTGGATTTGAGGGGCCTGCCTACGTTATTCCTGAGAAGACAGTCTTGAAAGAAGGACATTTTGTCATCTTGGCGTTGTCCAAATGAGTAATTATTTCTAGATAGTAGTGCACTACCTCAGGAGTGTCAGACGTGGGCGGCCCAAGAGTAGAGTAAATGAAAACCAATTTGACTGTGAAATGTCCCTGACCTCCCAGAGGGTGCAAATGAGTCAACAGCTAAGCCTTCATCATCACTCCTTCCCCAAATTAATTTGCGAGCAGAAAAGTTCCATTTTTTTTGTAATTACAAACAGTATAAAAAAACCAACAATACAAAATATGCTTCAAACATGCTGCTAATGTGTCATAGGCAAAGCAATCTCCAAGACATCTAACCGTGATTCATTAGAAAATGATTCGGCGTAGGCGTCTGCGCTCTACCAAATGTCCTGGCTGGCCTGTTGGCCCGCCGTTGCGGTTTTCCCATGCCATCGCTGTTGTTTCTCCATTGTCAGGCAGCATAACAACCAATGATCTATTCGAAGCTAACACACTGGCTTCTTTGGGCATGAGCTGATGGCTTGATCTCTTCTGGTACCATGTTATTAATCCATTCTTGAATACCCCGGGGATCGCTGCCATGCCAGTAGACAGTGTGGTGGAAACGAGAGAATCTGGGCTGGAATTCCAGCTGGGAGATGCTCCCTTTTTGGGCCACAGCATTTTCTGCCCCGTGCCTGGAATGTTTTCCTTCCTCATCCCTGCCTCCTGGTCTCCCTGGTTTCCTTTGAGTCCCACCTGGAAGGAAGAGGTTGGATACAACATGCCCTCCCCATCCCCCCATCCTCCAGGAAGTCTCTTCCAGCTGCTCTTAATTCAAGTGCCTCTATTAATTGTCTCCAATTTGCTTTCATTTCTGCATGGCTGTTTGTTATTTCCCCATTAGACTATGAGCTCCTTGAGGGCAGGGGCTGACTCTTGCCTTTCACTATATCCCCAAAGCTTACACAGTGCCTTTTAGGCATAGAGATGACTCGGTAACCACCGAAGGTCCTTTGCAACTTGGCAAGCTCTCCTGTGGGTGGTAGGAGGGTCATTCTTTACCTCATTTATAAATTAGTGTCATCACCTACACTTTCCCAGATGGAAGGATGGATGGGATGGAAATCTCCTGAGAAGGACCTAAAAGAGGGTGAGAATGTGGATGGACTATGTGTGGGAACCATCAATCACTCTCTTCAGCATCCTTTTCTCCAAAGCCAACAGGAAGATACACTAACCCGAGCAGGAGATTTAGGAGTCAAAAGATGTGTAAAAAAATAATATTAAGATATTTGCTTCCTACTAAAATACTCTTCCCCTTTTCAACTACATATCTGTGTGAGGCCAGACTTTCTTCGTGCACTTCAACCCAGTACATTACAAATGCTTGAAGGCAGAAGCTGATAGGGGAATTCAGGTGTCTTCTATCAAGCCAGGCATTAAAGAGATGATCAAAAATAGGTAAAACTATGCTACTTCTTAATGAGAATTGTTTGGAAAATATAGTTATTTTAATAAAAATTTATTATTTATGGATATGTAATGGCTTCATTATTATTATTTTTAAATGAATTGTTAACATTTTAAAATGTATTAATTTTCATTTCTGTTATTCAGTCATTGTATTGGTCATGTCTGACTTTTTGTGGCACCATTTGGGGTTTTCTTGGCAAAGATAGAGGAGTGGTTTGCCATTTCCTTCTCCAGCTCATTTTAGAAATGAGAAATTGGGGGGGCGGGCAGTTGGGTAGCAGTGGATTGAGAGTCAGGCCTAGAGACGGGAGGTCCTAGGTTCAAATCTGGCCTCAGCTTCCCAGCTGTGTGACCCTGGGCAAGTCACTTGATCCCCATGGCCCACCCTTACCACTCTTCCACCTATAAGCCAATACACAGAAGTTAAGGGTTTAAAAAAAAAGAAATGAGAAACTGAGGCCAACAGGGTTAAGTGAATTACCCAAGGTTACCTAGCTAGAAAGTATCAGGTCATATTTGAACTTAAGAAGATGACTTTTCTTGATTCCGGGTCCATTGAACCACCTAGTTGTCCCTAGTCCGCACATTTCTAATATGCTACATAATGCTATACAGACCTTATATAACAAATACTCTTTGGGATCCTCAGTAATTTGGAAGAGTGTAAAAGGTTGCCGTCTTGAGACCTCAAAGCTTAAGAGTCATTAATCTAACGGGAAGGCTGGAAATGACTGCTGCATCTTGCCTTGGCTCCAGAATCTTTAGCCTTCCATCTTCAGATCTCTCCATCCCTGTTTACTCCCCAATCCCTGGAAGTCCTGCTTTTCTTAGTCTTAGTTTCAAGACTGAATCTTCTCTGAATGGTTCACAAGCTCCCCAGGCCTCACTAGACACTGAGCTCAGTCAGTTTTGTCACGTCTCTTTCCTCTCCGTGCAACTGCTCTTCTTGGCTTCCTTTTCTAAATTCCAGTTTCCTGCTACTTTCCCTGCAGGCAGGAATTCCTCTCTGGAATCCCACTTCCTGGATTTTTCTCCTCTTCTTATTGACCTTACCATCTCATAGACTGTGGGCCCTTGAAGCTCTCTATGCTGGAGAGATTCCACCCAAAACAGGCCCTGGGACTCCGAATCCAGGGCTCCTTCTCCAGTGCCGTTCAGCTCTTCTATAAAGAGGGCAAAAAGAAACACAATGGGCAGTTAGTAAGCCATCATCTGATTAAACCTTCTGGAAGAAGCCTTTCCCAGTACCTTCCCTCTGAAGCGATTCTCAGTCTATCTTGCCTCTATCTTTAATCAGTTAATAAATCAATAAATCTTTACTAAGTGCCTATGATGTGCTAGACATTGGCCTAAGTTCTGGGGCTACACAGAAAAGCAAAAACTATTCCTTGTCCCCGAGGAGCTCACAAATTCATCCTATTTGTACGGTTGTTTGTCCATTGTCTCTCTAGTCGACTGTGATCTCCTTGAAGCATCTTTTTTTTTTTTTTCTTTTTCTTTTCCTTCCATCCCCAGAAGTTAGCACAGTGCCTAGCACATAGTAGGGAGGAAACAAATGCTTGCAGACTGGTTGATCAACCATATGTGTTTGGCACTGAGGACCCGGAAGGATCCAGTGTGACAAGAGATATTTAGGGAATGACCTCCTCTTCCCTCCAGGCTGCAGATGGGGTTGGGACTCTCGGTCTGCTTCCTATTAGGGTTTGGAGATGGGACAGTTTGTCCTCTGCCCCACCCTAGCCTCCATGTGGTCCAGAGTATATGGCAGATTAATCCCTAGGAGGGCCTGGGCCTGGACATAGGCTGGCCCTTCTGTATTTGGTTTTGTTTTTGTTTTTTTCCTGATCTTAGGCAAGCAAGTCTATATCCTAGAATGTCCATGTCCAGCTTGGAAATGTCCTCAGGCGTTCAGGAGGTCCAGAGGTCCTGGTTCCTCTGGTTAGAATGGACCGGCAGCTGAGGGAGGAGTTCATAGCAACGACTCCAGCTTTCTCAGTGAAGATACCAACCAAGAAGATGATGGGCCCAGGCCCAGGTCTGGCCTGCCAGAAGACACAGACTCCAACTGAACAGGAATCCTGTGCTTGGCCCCTTTTCCCCAACCCCAACATTGCAAAGAAGGGCAAAGGTGCATCATCAACACTCTTGACTTGTTCTCCTTGACAACCACCTTGCCTTGGAGATACCTGGACCACAAGACTCTGCTCTCTGATGGGCAATTGCCTGCCCAGACCGATATTTCAGAAGGGGTTCCAGCTGGGCGTAACTTTACTCATGACTCAGATCAAAGGAAGAAAATTTAAGAATGTTTTCAAATCATGCCTGCGCTCCACATGTTTCTAGTTAACTTCCTGCCCAAGTCAGGGCATATGTCTGTATTTCTAGACTACATAATATATCTCCTTTGGTAGAACGGCCATTCTGGACACAGAAGATAACCATGCACAGGCACTTGGCATCATTTAATTGCCTTAAAACATAACTTCCTATTGGTTAGGAAGGCAGGGCCTTGCCTGGCTAGACATCCATCATTTGCCCTTTTTCCTAATGTTCTCATACTCACTGATGGGCAGCGATTCTGACCCGAATCTTGGGACTAGAGGCAGGACCCAGAGTCCATAGTCTCTGGCCTCTACGATGCTAGGCCTGGAACCCTTTGTCTATATATTCCTCCATTTCTTCTAGCCGTCCCTCCATCATGACATACTCCATGATGACATATATCCTTAGCCCCACCCCTGGACAGAGCACTATGCTAGGCCCCTGGGGGGAATGGGAGTATGTGCCATCCTACATGCATAATATTTCCAATATCTGGGATGTGGTTGCTGTGGCAACTCACTGGAAGGATGAACATGACAGCCCAATAGATAATCTCAAGAGACTCAGCAGAGTTTCAGAAATACTGAATCAATAAGCAACCACTGAAAAGTCTTTCCTATGTGCCAAGCCCTGTGCTGAGAAGGCGGACAAAGAGAAGCAAAAACACAGTCCCCACAGTGGGGGAGACAACATGCCAATTACTAGGTCATGCGCCATATATACAGAGAGGCTAGATAGCTTGTGAGAACTGGAAAAGCCAAATGGACAACACTCCATTTGACCCCTGAGGTGATGGGGAGCAGCTGGAGTTTATTGAATGGGGAGGGGGCAGTAACATGGTCAGTTCTGGGAGATCATTGGCAGCTGAGTGGAGTTGGGAGAGCAGGGACAGGGAGACCAGTCAGTGGTCACTGCAGTTGGAGGTGATGAGTGCCTTCACTTGGATAGCTGCAGGGACAGAGGAGGGGCGAGGTTTTTATGAGAAAGATTATGAAGGTAGAATTGGCCAGGACCAGGGTTTGACCACAGAATGGGCATGGGGGTGAGAGTGGGAAAGAGTGTGGAGTGGAAGACAACACCTGGTTCTTCCTATTGGGAATATTTCAGAAAGCTCTTACAGCTCTAGGGGCAACCAAGAGATTCAAACTCCAAGAAGGAGCTTCAGAACAAAGTGGCGGGTGCCCCATTACTTTAAGTCTTTGTGTAAAGGTTGGTCACCCAACACTGATCAGGTGTAGCCTATGGAAGTTCTTGCTTTCCACAGGTTGGATGAGAAGCTGCCTCTGAGGATGCTCCTTCCTCCCTGTGGCTCATTGAACATTCTTTCTTCATTCATAGAAAGATAAACATCTGGCCTCTTCCTCTCCTCAATTCACATGAAACTCAATTATGCAGATGACCTCTGAGACTCCATCTTTGTTTTCCTTCCCAATTAGATATTAACATAATTTGGGCTTTTGCAATGACTGTAGCACTTTGTGAAAACATTTGTTTGAAGTTTCTGTTCAGGGAGAACAGAAGACTTTTGTCCTACCCTGAACTCTTTCCTTGAACCCTACTTTAATGACATTTTCAATTTGTTCAAACTCCCCTTTCAATGAAAAATTTTCCACTTCAAATTTATAGTAGCATTTGAAATCTAATTTCAGATGTTACCTCACTGGAAAGTTTTTTATTATCTTAAAAATAACCAAAATAACAATCTCTGCTTTTTAAACAAAAGGATCTAAACCGTATGGATGTCAGACAGAATTACAGTGCTCTAAGAAGTGACCTGAATTTCACTGACAGCGTTCCCATTTGTGGAGGTAGACTGAGATTACTTACTCAGAGGAAACAATGCTCCAGAGAAGAGAGACTTGACCTTGAAGCCAAGAAGACCTGGGTTCACAGGTCCACCTCTGACACATACTAGCTCTGTGACCCTAAGCAAACTTCCCCTGGCCCCAGGCAACTCTCTAAGTCTAAATTACCCAGATGAAGATGCTGCCCTGCATTGATGGAGGCAGTTTCCTCTTCTGGGAGTTCCCTATGCCTGTGAAATCTCCAGGTCTAGTGCTTAGCCTTTTCTTTGGGTACAATAAGTTCTGTTATGTGGGTAATTTGAGGAAAGGTGTTTGGGATAAGGGAATTGAAAGGAGGAAGTTGGAGACTTGCTAAGTGGGTAATCTCGGTTACAGGTAGGCTGGGATTAAAGGAGATTCAGGGTATAATAGGACTGAAGTCAGGAGTATAACACAGAAGGGAAACAGAGATCTTTTAGGGAGAAGAGAAGTTAAACTAAACAGACAAACACAGCAGGCTTACAGACTGGGACTTAGACTCAAACACAAGCTGAGGGAAATAGACTAGACTGAAATTAACAAACAGGCTTTAGTTAATTTCACAGGAAGGGACCTATTTTGAAGTAACACCTTCCCTCAAGATGGATGCCCAGCTTCCCTCTAAGCCCAGAGTATGTTGTCTCTTTCCCTCTTCTTCCCTCTTGATAACTAACAGACAAATTATACTAATTAGGGTTGTTGAAACACAAAAAGGGTTTATTTTGTTTGAAGGATGGTTTGTTAGGAAGGTGGATCAAAGGAAAGCCCTATCAGTTGTCTCAGGAACCTCAGGTGGGGGAAGGGAAGTAAAGATGGAGTCTGAGTAAGGACCTGCCTTAAACTCAATTTTTACTAGGTGCTATCTAAAGGGAATAAATGATGACTGACCAACTATAACTAATGCTGTCAATTAGGTAACCCTTCACAGATTTAACTCCTCTCTAATTACTCTCTTTATTAACTTCACAACATATAAGGTAAGGGAGGGAAAAGGCAGGGATGGTAATAGGAAAGGAAGATATAAAGGGTTTATCTAAAATAATAATTTCTTAAGTAAATATATCAAAGCTAGGCTAAATTTCAATATTAAAGCTAGATAATCAAAGCAGCTCGCTCATTGACCACCTCCCTCTACGGAAGATCCAGTCAACTGCCTTTTTTCCTCAAGATTCCAAAAGCCTAACCACTTTTGTAACTCAGCCAAAGCTAGAAAAAACTATATGACCCCAATTCTGTATACTACAGTTCCTATCTCCATAGAGCCTCAAATTGACCCAAACTGAATTATATCTAAACAGGAGTTGAAGCAAAATAGGGGTGAAAATATGTGGCCTCCAAATTATTACAAAAAGATGTTGGGACAGGAATATAGGATGTGACTTCCTTCTGAGAAAGGCTCCAGAGAGGACTCTCAACTGGTAAGTTTCATTTCCATATGAAGCATTCTGGTGAAACCTAAGATAAAGGGCATGGCCTCTAGGCAAGCGTAACCCAGAAGAGAAAAAAGGAAAAGTCTCAGACAAGACAAATTAAGTCTGACTCATCTAGATTTCTTTGTAGGAGTAAATACACAGATGGACAAGAGGCAGTCCAGAGACTTAATTTATTTAGAATTTCCAAGAGACTCTGATGAGGTTCAGTAGCAAAGACGATTGGAAACATTAAGTTACTGTAGAATTGGTGGGATGAGTTGGTTATGAATTAGGAAGTGGCTTAGGGACAGGAAACAGGATCAGGATAAAAAGATCTGTTGACTGATTCTTAGGAAGAGCAGGTCCTTGGGGAGGTGTTGCCACTGCTTAAGTCCATATGGATCCAATAGGGGAGAGTAGAAATGTCATGCATTAGGAGTTGGGAGATTGAACGTTCTTGTTCTGGATCTGCCCTTTTAACTAGCCTGGTGACTCCAAGCAGCTGGTCTTCTGCTCTGGGGATCAGTTTTCTCATGTTAGAATAGAAGGTCTCCAAGGTTCAGAATCACAGACTCTAAGAGTTGGAGGAGACCTCAGTCAAATCATCCAAAATGGACCTGTGCAGGAAGCCCTGCTAAAGTAGGACAAACAAGCAGACACCCAGTCCTGCTACAATCAGAGCAGAGAAAATTCACTCTTGTTCTAGTAGTTTCTTCAAATAGACATAATGCAGTCACCCCCTGCTTAGTTCTCCAAATAAATGAGCTGCTATCCATTAAAAAGGCTCCAGCTGCTGCAGGGTTTAAAATAAGTCTCCTGGAGATTGTCCTTCATCAGTTCTGTTGTTCTTATGATTGTGATTGTGATTGTGCTCTCTCTCTCTCTCTCTCCGTCTCTCTCTCTCTCTCTCTCTCTCTCTCTCTCTCTCTCTCTCTCTCTCTCTCTCTCCCCCCTTCTTCTTCTCTCTCTTCTTCCTCTTCCTTCCTCCTTCTCTTTCACTACAGTTTCTGTCTCTTTCTCTCTACCATGCCTGGCACTTGCACAAGAAAGACAACACAAAGAGAATTCAGAAACAGAGAGAGAGCACATAATCTGGGCCCTGCAATTCTGATCCTATCACTCTTGACAAGCTGGGTAGAAATATAACTTCCAGAGTCTTTAGTGACTCAAAGCCCCGCCCAAGCTAGCCAGCGAGAGCCTTGATAAAGGGATTGTGAGCCCTTTGATTGCCATTAGGAGGGAGGTCATATGATCATAGCTCCAGAGCTGATAGAGCCCCAGAGGTTATCTAATGCAACCTTCTTGTCTTAGAGATGAAGAAATAGGATCAGCCAGAGAAGATGACTTGCCCATAATCTTAGAGCTGAGCAGCAGAGTTGGGATTTCAGTTCAGGCCTTCTGACTTCAAATCCTGAACTCTTGATTTTACTCAGCTCTCTTGAGCCCAGATACCTGTTATTTTTTTATTTATTTTTTTTTTTACCAGACAGATGCCCATCCAAGTACTCACCAGACCCAGCCCAGGTAATTTCATTGGGATGGCAATAAATAAATAAATTGATTTTGGAAGAATTGTCATTTTAATTTTATTGACTCTACCCCCTCATGAACAATCAACATTTCTATATATAGTTTCTGGGTTTGTTTTGGGAGATATACTCCTAGGTATTTTATTCTATATATGGTTAATTTAAATGGGCTATCTTTTACTAACTCTTCTTGCAGGGCTATTGTTGGTGATATATAGAAAAGCTGATGATTTTGGCAAATTTATTTTATGTTGTGTGAGATAAAAAATGAGAAGTCCCTCACTCAAAAATGAGCACAGGTGCCCCACTCACTCAAACAAACAAAACCTGGAATCAGAAGGTAGGAGCAAAAAGAAACAATTGTTCATTCCCCTTTATAAAAGAGAGTACTTCAATGATGGGCTAAGATGTGCCAAATGACTAGGTAGAAAACAGGAAATATATGCCAATTCCCAATACAAGGCTTCTTTTTTCCACTCCTGTCAGCTACCTCGCCTTCCTGCACAATCTAAAACACCTGTGACTGAGTTGTAGCTTCTTCCAATCCAGTTCAGGTGACGTAAGGGGAGCAACTGAGTTGTTCATTGCCTTTTCTGTCTTTCATCAGTCTTCCTTCTAAACTTTTCCAGAGAATAATACACTCAATTCTGTCTCACACAATGTCCTACTACTTTGCTAAAACTACTGATAGTTGAATCTTAAAGATTATATGTATATGTCATATCCGCAAAAGAACATAATTTTATTACCTTTTTGCCCAATCTGATTCCTTCATTTTCTTTTTTTTCTCTTATCTCCATTGCTACCATTCTAATACAATATTAAATAATATTGGTACTAATGAACATCCTTGTTTCACTTCTGATCTTTATTAAGAAGGTTTCTAATTTATAATAATGTTTTCTGAGAGTTTTAAATATATATTTCTTATTCTAAGGAAAAATCCATTTGTACTTATGCTTTCAAATGTTTTTAATAGGAATGAATGTTGTATTCTGTCAAAAGCTTTTTCTGCATCTATTTATATCATCATTATTTTTGTTACTGTTTTTGTTGATTTAATTAATGATGTTAATTGTTTTTCTTACATTAAACCATCTCTAAAGCCTAGTATAAATTCTATTTGGTCATAATATATAATCTTTGTGATATATTTTATAGTCTCCTGCTAATATTTTATTGAGGATTTTTGCACCTATATTCATTAAATTGGCCTACATTCCCCAATTGACAAATGGTCAAAGGACATGAATAGATAGTTCTCAGATAAAGAACTCAAAACTATCAATAATCACATGAAAGTGCTCTAAATCCCTCCTCATTGAGAAATGCAAATAAAAATAACTCTGAGGTACCACCTCACACCCAGCAGATTGGCCAATATGGCAGCAAAGGAAAATGATAAATGTTGGAGGGGATGTGGCAAAATTGGGACACTAATACACTGCTGGTAGAGTTGTGAATTGATCCAACCATTCTGGAAGGCAATTTGGAACTATGCCCAAAGGGCTTTAAAAGATTGCCTGCCCTTTGATTCAGCCATATAGCTGCTAGGTTTGTACTCCAAAGAGATAATAAGGAAAAAGACTTGTACAAAAATATTTATAGCCTCGCTTTTTGTGGTGGCAAAAAACTGGAAAGTGAGGGGGTGTCCATCAATTGGGGAATGGTTGACCAAATTGTGGTATATGATGGGGATGGAATACTATTGTGCTGAAAGGAATCATGAGCTGGAGGAATTCCATGTGAACTGAAAAGACCTCCATGAACTGATGCAGAGTGAAAGGAGCAGAACCAGAACGTTGTACACAGAGGCCGATACATTGTAGCACAATCAAATGTAACTGACTTTGCTACCAGTAGCAATGCAATGACCCAGGACTATCCAGGGGAATTTAGTAGAAAGAACACTGTCCACATCTAGGGAAAGAACTGTGGGAGGAGAAATGCAGAAGAAAAACATAGGATTAATCACTTGGTTTGATGGGGACATGATTGGGGTTTTGGCATTAAAAGATCGCTCTACTACAGATATGAATAACATGGAAAAAGGTTCTGAACAATGATACATATATAACCCAGCAGAATTGCTCATCAGCTCCGAGAGGGGAGAGGGAAGAGAGGTGGGAAAGAACATGAATTATGTAGCCATGGAAAAATATTCTAAATAAATAAATCAATTAAAAAAATAAATTGGCCTATCATTTTCTTTCTCTGTTTTTGCTCTTTCTGGTTTAGAAATCAGTACCCTATTTGTTTCATAAAAGAAGTCTGGCAAGACTCCATTTTTACCAGTTGTTTTAAATAATTTACTTAATATTGGAATTAGATGATCTATCAGTTTCAGTCTCTCTTTGTCTACTGACCTCTTCTTTACTGTCTACTAAAAAACCCTTACTTAATCCTTCCATCACTTTTATTATCTTATAACTCTTCTGACCTTTGTGGCTAACCTCCCAAAAAGCCATTCCACTTTCCTCTTATAATCTGGCTTCCACCGTTGTCTTTCTATTGTAACTGCTCTCTTCATCATTACCAGTGGCCTCTTAGTTGCCAAATCTAATGGCCTTTTCTCCATCTACATTCCCCTTGACCTCTCTGCAGTTCATGGCACTATTCCTCCTTGAAATTTTCATCTCTCTAGGTTTTTGAACACTCCTCTTTCCTGGTTCTTCTCCTAGATATCTGATCAAATTCTTCTCTTTCTCCTTTACTGGACCCTCTTCTCACTCCATCTAATCATAGGTGTCCCTCAGGGCTCTGTCCTGGGTTCTCTTCTCTTCTCCCACTAAAACTATTTCTTTTGATGACCTCATCAACTCTTATAGGTTTATTTACCATCTCTATGCTGATGATTCCCAAATCTATCTATTCTACCTTAACCTTTCTGCTGTCCTTCAGCTGGCCTCCAATTGGCATCCACAACTCACTTTCAAATCTTTCAAATTGGATGTCCAGCAGACATCTCAAATTCAGGAATAAAATGGAACTCATCATCTTCTCATCCAAATCTTCCTTGTTCCTAATTTCCTTGTTAAAGCAGTAAGTAAGACCCTCCTCTCAGTTTCTGGTATTCCTGACTTAGAAATCAGTCTGGAGTCCTCCTTGCTATCTCTCATCTCCCATATCCAATATGTTACCAAGGTGTATTGATTTCACCTTCATGACATGTCTTAAACATGCTTTCTTTTCTCCTCTGATATTGCCCCACTCTGTTGAAGGTCCTCATCCCCTGGGTTATTAAAATAACTGCTGGTGGGGCTGCCTGGCTTGAGTCTCCTCACTCTAGTCATTTGTCCCCTTAGCCACCAAAGTAATTTTTTCTAAAACGTGGTTCTGCTCATGTCACTTCTGTATTTAATAAATTCTAGTGACTTACTTCCTCCAGGATCAGACACAAAATCTCCTGTTAAGCGGTCAAAGCCCTTCAGTGCTTAGCCCCCTCCATTCTCTCCAGGCTTCTTATAACTACTCCCTGACATGGGAATAACACTGGCCCCCTAGCCATTCCCCAAACAAGACCCTCTATCTCTTGGCTCTGGGCATTTTCTCTGGCTTTTCCCCATGCCTGGAATGCTCTTCTTCCTCCACTTTCACTAATGACTTTCTTGACATTCTTTAAGTCCCAACTAAAATCCTGTCTTTCCCTGAAAGTCTTTTCCAACTCTCTTAAGTATAGTGCCTTCCTTCTGTTAGTTACTTTCTATTGATCCTGTATGCGACTTCTTTGTACATATCTGTTTGTTTGTTATCTTCCTCATAAGACTGTGAGCTCCTTGAGGACAGGGCATGTCTTTTGCCTCTTTTTGCATCCCCATCGTGGAGATTAAAATTAATAAGCAAAAGCTAAGTATTATATTTTAAAAGTTTATTAATAATAACTAAAGTAAGAGACTTCGCTATTCAGCCTGCTCCCCAGAGCAGAAGAGAAAGAGGGAGGCGGAGCTTCAGAACTTATACAAACATGACCATACAAACCCCGCAGACAAAAGGAAAAGCATTCTAGGTAATACAGAAAGGAAGTTTGGATAATGTAGTTTTTAGGGGTTCCAGATTTTCCAACTATACCCCAGTCAACATGTCTGGCCCATAGTAGATATTTAATAAATGATTGTTGATTGGCTCTGATGGTTTTCTGATATGGATAATAATTGGTACAGCGGGTTGACTAGGAAACTAGATCCAGATAATTGGGTTGGGTGAGATTCTATCTGTGACAACGTGTGTCTAAAGCCATTTTTACATGATTTTATGCGTGGAAAGTATAAAAGACTCGTAGAATAAGTTGAGAAGGAAAATGGAAATGAGTTATCTTAGTGTGTGTGTGTGTGTGTGTGTGTGAAGAATTATTTTGTATGAAGAGTGAAGAGTATGTCTGTGAAGTGAGTTTGTGTGTGGATCAAGAATGATTGTGCAAGCTGAGAAAGTGGGAGTCAGGGAAGGTGGCTTTGGAAAGAATCCTCGTGTAGATCTCCAAAGGGTCATAATTGCCCCAGGGTGAACCATGATTTAGGAAGTGTCAGGAGAGTGAGGGTTCGGATTGTTTCAAGTCTATGCGATGAGCCAGTGAGATTTAGTGTAGACCAGGTCTTTGATGTGTACCCACGATGCAATTCTGGACTTGTGAGGACAGGGCAGAAAGAGCCTCTTCCGATGTGGCTCATCGGAATGAGTGCCAGCATGGGAACACCAAAAGCTGGAGAAGGCACAGATAGATCTGGAGTCAGGGGTGGGCTGAATCTCAAGGGGAGTGGGAATAGGTCTTTACCTCTGTCGTAAAAGCTTCAGTAGAAGAGGCTGGCCACGTTTACCCTCAAGAAGAGGTCCTTGCCATCTTCAAATATTTGAAAGCCTTGGGGGAGAGGGATTCTGTTTCTTCTGCTTAGCCCCAGAGGACAGAAGGAACAATAGATTTCATGCTGCAGAAGCAGATTTCAACTCCTTGTAAGTAAATGAATGAATAAATGCTTGCTGAATGAATGAATGATGTAAGGGGACTCTTCCCAGCGACCAGTTTCCAAAAGTGAAATGGACAGCCTCCAGAGGGAAGGATTATCTTAGTTCCTCATCGGAATGGAGGTCTTCGAATCAATACAGGAGAACCACTCGTTGGGGAAATTGAAGACAAGGCTGCCATTTAGACACAGGTTACATATAGGAGTCATCGCTTCCGAGGTGCCTCCCGGTTCTGAGAGCCTGAGATACTTGGGCAAAAGTTGGGAGGCTTTACGCTCTGGGCGGGAGGAAGCAAGGCCCTCCCCAAATGTTTATAGGCATAACAAGGAATTCATTAGAGCTCCTTTGTATTGGGCCTCTCTTTACTGAAAAGCGTCTCATATTTGTAGTTTGGTTCAGTTTCAGTCCAAGACGGTCTCGTGAAATCGTTTAACTCCAGATAAAAATTAAATTTAAAATGTAAAACAACAGGAATAAACAATAGTGGAGTCTCGGTGCTGAATAAAAATGAAACCTCCCACAATTCAATGGAATCCTAGCCCCAGTAGTATCCGAATGTGTGGGCTCCATCTCCTAAGGGGTAGCTCTGAACAGGACCAGGGACCCCAAAGGCCCATCAAGGCTGGGGAGCCAGTGGCAGGCTTGGCAGCTAGGGCTAGGGTTTGGCAGCTTCCCACACCAGACAAAGAAACAATTCTTTGCAATTCATTCCTTGCTTTCAAAAGCATTTCATCTGCTTCAACCCCCTTCCTCTTTGGCTTTCCTGAAAGCAAAAGGGGCCGAGGGGGACCACGGGAGCTCGGAAAGTCAATAGCAGATGGGTCAAGGGGGAACGAAGGGTCCTCAGATTAACCAAGAGCTGGAGGTCTCTCAGTCAGTCAAGGGGAATTTAACAAACACCTACTGTGTGTCAAGCACTGGACGAGGTCCTGGGGGTACAGAGAAAGGCCAGAACAGCTCCTGCCCTCAAGGAAATCATAGTCTGATAAGGGGAAAAGCATGTAAATAGTGACGTACATGTATGATGGATGCAGAAGAAATGAAAGGAGATCCGAGCAAGGAGTCAGCTGTGTATATGTGACCATGTATGCATGTATGTATGTGTTTGTGTGTGTGTGTGTGTGTGTGTGTGTGTGTGTGTGTGTGTGTGTGTTAGTGAGTGAGTGATGGGAGGGAGCTCAGAACCCAGAGAGTCCAATCCCCACTTGTAGAGCCATCCCAAGATGAGGATTGCTTGTGATGGTCCCTCAGGGTTGGTCTGACTAATAGGAAACTGGGGACTCCTGCCTGCGTGCTGTGATTTCAGGGCTTCTGAGAATCCTTTACCAGAGACATTACTGAGCTGACTCCCAACCTTGATCCCTGGGAAACTCCAAATACCTGGGCAGGGCAGCCTGAGAAACACACATTGTCCTTCTGCTCAGCCCAGCCTCAGCTTGGGTGTAATGTTTCTTTCCATTGACTTGTGTCTTCCACAGAAAATGGACCATACCTAGCCATAGAAGGTGATTGACAGCTAGGCAGGGGCTGAAGGAAAGTTTTCACCTGCCATTTGCAATCTGTCCTCATGGGGGCTGGGATTTCATGTCCTCCCTCTCTGTGGAGCCCTGGAACCTACCTTGAACCCTGGGATGGAGCCTCTTCCTGAGACTCTCCAACTTGGGAAGAAATAGTGAGAACTGTCAGTATGGTTGGAAGGCTCAAAGACTTACTCAGAATCCACTCCAACTCTATGGAGCAGGTCTAGGGCTGTTGATCAGCTGGATCTCAAGGGTTTCTCAGAACAGAAATGAACCTTCAAGGTCATTTGGGCCAGTCCTTTCATTTTACAGTTGAAGAATCTGAAGGCTGGAGAAGTGATCACTTGCCCAAAGTCATATACACAATAAGTGGCCAGGCTTAGATTCGAACCTGGGTCCTCTGTCTCCAAATCCAGTGTTCTTGTCCCTGAACAAAGAGAATCATTTCATTCTCACAGATTTTTGCTCTTCTCCTAATGCTTAATGGTTCTTTCTCTCCACATCTAGGAGAAGGGGTTTGGGAGCTTTCCTCAAGTATGGAAGTCCTGTCATGTCAATGAGGGCTTGACCACAGAAGTTTGGGCAGGAAGTAAATTTAGATTCGCTGCCAGGACAAATTTCCTTAAGCTAGCAAGGTGGGACAGTGGCTAGAGTGCCCAGCCTGGAGTCAGGAAGACATCTTCATGAGGTCAAAGTCTGTTGTGGTTCAGTTGTTTTCAGTCAGGACCAACCCTGTCCCCCCACTGTCTTCTTCACGCTTCTCCTCTGATTCTCCGCTGGCACCCCTCAACTACATTTTCACACATTTAGAGCCAGCTGGAGAAACATTCCCCGGAATAGCTCTTGTCCTTCACACTTGCTTTTGCCTTGGTCTAGGAAGCAGCATTCCCCAATCCAATCACTTCCTGCCTACCAGCCCCATCTGAATGGTCTAGCTTGGGGAAATATTAGAAAATTGCAATCTCTTGTCCTAATGATGATCTGATTCTGGGCTTCTTAACCTGTTTGGTATGTCCTGGATGCACTTGGCAGTCTGGGAAAGCCTAGGGACCTCCTGTTTTTTTTTAACCCTTAACTTCTGTGTATTGGCTCCTTGGTGGAAGAGTGGTAAGGGTGGGCAATGGGGGTCAAGTGACTTGCCCAGGGTCACACAGCTGGGAAGTGTCTGATGCCAGATTTGAACCCAGGACCTCCCGTCTCTAGGCCTGACTCTCAATCCACTGAGCTACCCAGCTGCCCTCATGACCCCCTGGTTTTAAATGCATAAAATAACATCAAATTACAGTGGAACCCAATTCTGTTGAAAATTAGCTATTGAAATATAAGTTTTTTCAAACTTGGGTCACACATCCAGGTTAAGAATCGCCCAACCTGCCCATTGAACAGAGGAGGAAATGGAGAACCAGAATGGGAAATGACTTGCCTAAGACACCCTAATTCCCAAGACTGAGGCTAGCTTCTGGGTCTTTCAGCTGCTTGCCCAATGGGCTTTCTTTCTTCTGTTACTCCTGAACACTCTTGCCTTTGGGAATCCCTGACTCTGGAAGACTCAGCTTCAATGCTGTCCTCCACAGGAAGATCTTCTCCTCGCCCTTCTGCCTCCCCTGGTAGCTGGCACCCTCACTCTCTAAAGTGACTTCCCATTCATTCCGTATTGCTGTAACCCCAGAAGAAACAAGTTATATGGAAATGGAGTTCTCGCCATTTTAAGTTACAGCTTTTCTTATTAAATAATTATCACTATTATACTTTTTTAATTCTATTTTTTAAAAATCCAGCTTTTCCCAAGTGGAGGATGGACTTGATGCCTGGGATTTGATTCTTTCTGCTCCTCCCTCTGCAAAGGGGTGCAGCTGAAGCCTCCGAGGTCTCAGTGACTTCCTCTCATGCCTACCCTGTTAACCCAGAGCAGTGTGATGGCCCTACAGCCACAATGGAGATCCCAGTTAGGAAAATGACTAGCATTTGGCCAGAGCCTGGCCTTCCATCTGGTGTTCGCTTTCTATGTCTCCAGCTGCCTTGTTCCAGTCCTCTTTTCTCAGCGTGGCCTCCATATACAATATGAGCCTTCATGACCTACTATAGGAAGCAAAATGAGGCTACAGGAAACACTTAGAGAAAAGAATTCAGTCTGGTACAGAATGGGGCCTGGGGAGGGGAAGTTGTAACTCTGGGCTCCTCCTGGAATGGGCAATGACAGGGATGCCCCAGTCTCAGTTCTTTGTTCTTAAATGCCTTCAGGGATCTTCCTCCTCTTCTCCCAGCCATGCCTCCTTTCTCAGCCTCATTTCTTAAGACCTGGGTGGGGCTGAGGCTGCCCAGGCTTCCAGGGTCCCAGCCTTCCCCTCAGTCTGTTTTCTCAAAGACAGGGAGCATCTTGTTTCAGAACTCTTGGACTTGACTCCAGCCAGCCTTACCAAAGTCCCAGCTACTCCTAGGACCAAAAGGGAATCATCATTGCTGTGAACTACAAATCTCAGAATGTGAACGACTTCTCAAACTTGAAATATGTCTACAGGGACAGCAAAGTGGCTCAGTGGATTGAGAGCAAGATCTAGAGATGGGAGGTCCTGGGTTCAAATTTGACCCCAGACATTTCTTATCTTTGTGACTCTCTAGGCAAATCACTTAACCCTCATTGCTTAGTTCTTACTGCTCTTCTGCCTTGGAACCAACGCATAGTTTTGATCCTGTGATGGAAGGTAAAGGCTTTGAAAAGAAAGCATCTACTTGGATATCTTCTGGGTTGTCAGGACTAGTCAAGGAAGCTCCTGGAGGGCAGAGGATCTTTTTCTTTTTTCTCTATAGCACCAGACCTTGGCACTAAGCCAGGGACATAGTACGTAATTAATGGAGGCCTGTTGATGAGCTCTCTTATGTACTGTCCATCTCTGAGTGGTTCTTTTTTGGTAGAAAATCCCCTACTATGCTCAATGACAGACATACTGTCTCTGACACCCTCACCAGGAGAGTGTATTTTTTTTTTCTGGATCCCTGCTCTCACTGATATATGGAACATCCTGGGAGGAAACTCCCCATTCCAGACTCTCACCTGGGGCATTGAGAGATCAAGTGACTTGCTTAGAGATGTGTGGCCAGTCACTCAGACAGTATTTCCTGACCTCAGACCAGCTCTCCATCCATTCCATCACTCAGTAGGTCATTTAAATGTCTTTGATGTCACAGATAATGATCCCACTTAACAATATAGCCGGGTTCAAGCCATCTCCAAGTGTGTTGCCCCCTTCTAGGGTCTTGGCCTCTCTCTCCCTTCCCTTATATTTCTTAGCCTTGCTTACTCCATGCAGACGAGCCTCTTTTGATCTTTTCTCATCTCTCTAAAACAAAGAAATAGGAAAAAAGGGAATAAAGTGGCTACTTTGTCTTGAGGGATTCCTTGGAGAATTGAAGGCAAAGTCAGTTTTGCATATATTTACTTCATCTGGTCCTTGAACTGAGATGAATCCACGACAGTGTCAACACTTCTGAATCTAAAAGGAAGATGATCAAGAGATGTTCCTGAGACAGATGACAAAGTGCTTCAAAGCTCCAGTCTCCCTTTGGAACAAATAGGCACCGAGTCACAGAAAGGCTGATCTACGCACATGTCTTGGGACTGGAGAAATATTAACAAGAGTTATTGACTTCTGGATGGCATCAGTCAATCGCTGCACATTTATGAAGTTGCTCTGATCTCGGAATAGAATCTAAAGGTTCTCTCTGGGCAACATCAGCATGAACTCATACAACACTCTGTAGACAAAGAAATTTCAAACTGTGGGCAGAGGACTGAGGATTCCTTTACAGGAATGGAGAGGGCTGTGATGGTCATTGAGAATCAGGGCTCATTGCCTGGAGAAATGACAGAAGAGTTATCTTTAAGGATCTACATCAGGGGTTCCCAAATTTTTTGGCCTACCGTCCCCTTTCCAGAAAAAATATTACTTATCCACCTGGAAATTAACTTTTTAAAAATTTTAATAGCAATTAATAGGAAAGATAAATGCGCCTGTGGCCATCACCGCTCTCCTGAATCACTGCAGCACCCACCAGGGGGAGGTGGCACCCACTTTGGGAATCACTGATCTAGATGTATATCAACAGAGATGAGAAGAGTATAAGAAATAAAATGGATATAAAAGGATAGATTTAAAAATATTAGGGTTTTAAGAGATCTATTGGTAGCCATTAGAAAAATGAAGCCACGAGCCATGCTGAGAGTCATTTTAAAAGACTCGTGTTCTATTACCTCCCTTCCCCATCCTGCTCCGCTCCAAATCACAAAAAGAGGAAGTGCCCATCCAGTGACTCACTATTTATCCTTCTATCTACGTGAATACGTTTCCTGCCTACCAGATTACGCAAACCAGGAATCATGGGAAATGTAGTCTGAAAGACCTCCTAAACTTCAAGTTTTGATCAGAGATCTCAAAATTAGTTCAAGGACCTCCAAATTTCCAATACCACAAGAGGCAGCAAGGTGGCTTAATAGATTGAGAGCTGGGCCTAGAGATGGCAAGTCCTGGGTTCAGATTTGACCTCAGACACTTCCTAGATGTGTGACCCTGAGTTAGCCCCTTAACCTCCATTGCCTACCTCTTACCACTTTTCTGACTTGAAACACAATGTTGATTCAAAGATGGAAGGTAAGGGTTGGAAAAGAAAGAAACAGATGAGCTAAGAAAATGGTAGAAACAGTACAAGTCATGACTATACAATGAAAAAACTGAGCACATACAAATGTCTCGGAAGTCATGAGCTGGCCCCCAGAACTAGGCAACAGGAGCTCATTGTCTTTCATGACCAAAAAGGCAACAACATACTCTGCCCTGCCATGATTCTTGGGAACACAATCAAGAAACTGTAATGGAATAAGGACATTATCACAGACAAAACTGCTGCCCACAATGTCCCAAACAAAACAATAATGCATCTTTTTTTCAGAACTTTTGGACTTGACTCCAGCCAGCCTTACCAAAGTCCCAGTTATTCCTAGGACCAAAAGGGAATGATCATTGCTGTGAACTACAAATCTCAGAATGTTAATGAGTTCTGAAACTTTAAATATGTCTATAGGGACAGCTAAGTGGCTCAGTGAATTGAGAACAAGACCTAGAAATGGGAGGTCCTGTTTTCAAATTTGACCCCAGACACTTCTTATCTTTGTGACTCTAGGCAAGTCACCCAACCCTCATTGCTTAGCTCTTACTGCTCTTCTGCCTTGGTGCCAATGCATACTTTTGATTCTATGATAGAAAGTAAAAGTTTTGTTAAAAAATGGAATAATAATGTTTTGGAGAGATGTCACCATTCTAGACTCTCAGTCTCCAAGTTACGTGTAACAAGGTTTTTTTGTTTGTTTTTTCCCAAATGTAGAGAACTAGTGGCAGAAATCAAAACTTTTTGGAATTGATGTGGCTCCAGGTCATTCTTGCCATCAAGTCTGCTCTCTGAAATGTCCCAAAGAGGCATTCTTGGAGAAAAGGAGCTTCTGTCCCAATATTTTATTCAATTGCAAAACAAACAAAACAAACCCCCCCAAAACCAACAACATTTCATTGCCTACCTGTGCAATAGACTGTAGAACACTGAGCATATGAGAACCAGCAGAATAATAAATTGCCCCAGAATCATTTAGCTCAGATCTCTCTATATACATATTTTTGTTACCACTAAAAAACATCAATAGAATAATGTAACATAATAATGTACTACATATTTGTTATAACTATATAGCAGATTATAATAAAGATGATAATAAAGCTTATCTAAGAGAAGAACAATTCTTACATTAGCTTTGTCCAAAAATCCAAGTTTCACTCTTTCTTTTTTTTTTAAACCCTTGTACTTCGGTGTATTGTCTCATAGGTGGAAGATTGGTAAGGGTGGGCAATGGGGGTCAAGTGACTTGCCCAGGGTCACACAGCTGGGAAGTGGCTGAGGCCGGGTTTGAACCTAGGACCTCCTGTCTCTAGGCCTGACTCTCACTCCACTGAGCTACCCAGCTGCCCCTTCACTCTTTCTTTTTCTCCCTCTTCCTCTTCCCTCCTCCCTAAGAAGACAGATAATATGATGTAGGTTGTACATGTATGATCCTATAATAGGTATTTCCCTGCTTGCCACATTGTGAAATAAGAGACATTGCTTACACTAGAGAAAAAATCATGAAGGAAATAAAGTGAAGAGTGCTAGGTTTCCATCTGCATCTGGACTCTTATCAGTTCCTTCTGTGGTGGTGGATCCCCATTTCTGTCAAGTCTCTTAGACTTGCCTTAGATCCTTGCATTGTTGATAACAGTGAAGTCATTCATGGTTGATCATGGTACATGATTGCTGTTACTGTGTACAATATTCTCCTGGTTCTGCTCACTTCACTTTGCATCCTGGAGAGCAATCTTCTGATGGATTCCTACCTTCTCTTGGCTAGATTCCTTGAAGAACGTCATATTCGCCTGAAGCGTCCACAGCCTGTCCTCTCATGTATTAACATTAAAATTCTCTGGAAACTGTATCTTAATTTATAATTGCCCATTAAATAAATTCAAAGAGCAGGTTTTTTTGTGATCATCTTGCTTGCCATTTCTTACCGATCAATAGTCTTCTTTTACAATCATATAACACATATACCTGTTCAGCATTTCTTTCTTGAAAAATATGAGGGCAAGATAATATGTGGTAGAGTAGATGGAGACCTTTTCTTGAAGCCAAGAAAAACGTGGCTTCAGGTTCTACCTCTGGCACATATTGCTGTGGTGACCTTGCCCTTTCCTCGCCCTTCCTTTTGTCTGCCTGTTTCTGTCCTCCCTATGCCCCCAACCTCAGGTTAAGACTGTGAGTTAAAAGATGAGTTTTGATCTACTCTGGCCCTTCACCAGATATCTTGAGCCAGTCTAAATAATAATAATTGTCCTTTATATAGTGCATTAAGGCTTGCAGATGCATTTTAGATATAAGATTGTGTTTCATCACACCCCTATGTTGGGATTACAAGTATCATGCCCATTTTTGAGATGAAGAAAACCGAGGTCCATGATTCACCCAAAGTCATATACCTAAAAAGTACCAGAGATAGGATTCTCTCCTCAGGCATTGTGACTCCACTATTTATTTCCTTTGTGACCTCAGGCAGTTGACTTTATTCCATATTCTACATTTTTAAGATGGCCTCTGAGCTCTAAGCCTATGATTTTATGACTTGAAGCCCAGCTGACTACATTAAATAATATATTAATTAGATGATTATTCAGTAAACGATTATATTAAATAATAATGAGGTGGCAGTGCTGGGCTTCAAGATTAGGCTTTCATGTCTGGTTTTCTTTCCCTATATCACAGCATCAGGAGAATAAATTCCCAGCTTTCATCTTGTTCTGGTTTTTTTGTGTGTCTGACAGGTGAGGCCCTCATTGAAATGATTTCACTTGAAAATGTTCTTGAACTGTAAAACAAAAGACTTCCCCCTTCTTTTTATTTGATTTTAATTATTCAAATCATTCCCTCAGTTTCCTCTAATTTTTCATGGATATATCATAGCTTTAGAGCTCCAGAAAGGAGTTTTTCACATGGGTTCAGTTACTGAGACCAGGTTCCAAGGGCCAAACAGGAGTTTGTGCTCATGATCCCTGACATTGCTCCATACAAGGCTAGCTAGCCAGTTTGGCTCTTCTTTTAACAGCCCCCAGGAGTGTAAATCATTGGCCTCTGTAAATGGCCCCTTAGCGTTGAAGGGTAACACCCAAATGGCCTCAGCAAAGTCCTTTAAACCAACTTGGATAATTGGGAAATGAGGGGAGTGACTGAGTAGTTCTGGTTAATTCCACTTGGATTAACACTAGAATGATTTCCCAAGAATACACTCAAAGTACTAAACCAAGACCTCACATTAAGAATGTGGTTTCTAAAAGGTTCTTCAGGTCCAGGGGAAGCCAGAAGCTCTTACCCATAAAGGGAGGACCCTATATTGAAGTAGGGATTCCCAGCATCTTTCTTTCCTTCCTTCCTTTCTTTCATTCCTTCCCTACCTGTCTTCCCCAAATACCTTTTGTCGATGCTTTTGGTTTTGACACTATTGTCCTTGGAGAGCTACCCAGTTGGGTCCCAAGAACTGGATGGAAAGAAGTTGGATCCTGCCCAGGGCAGCATCCATGATTGGGCACATTTTCTTCTGGATTCTGCTGCTGCCAGTATGACCATGTGATAGAGTCACTCCAATTCAAATAAAACCCAATGAAAACCACAGCTTTTACCCAATGGATATACAGCATGTAACCAATTATCTGCATCAACCAGAACTCAGTAAGAGAAACATTGTGTTCTCTATTTTACATAGATGGAAAAATGTAGCTTTTGACAACCTGTGGCAATCTTCACACCACCACCCTGCTGGCAGGCCAATTATATTAGTGAAACTCAGTTGATGAGTCCTGGGGCAATTTATTAATAATCCCACTTTATGGAATTGCTCATCAGCTCCGGGAGGGGGGAGAGAAAGAACATGAATCATGTAAGCATGGAAAAAGATTCTTAATTAATTAATTAATTAATTAAAGAAATAAATAATTCTACCTTACAAACTTACTTGACAGGTATACTTTGTTCTTCCTAGTATCTCCCTCCCTCTAATCTTCACTCTCTCCCCCAAATTGATACATCTGTCTCCTGGCTCATTTCCTCCTGCTTTCACACACAGCCATGGCTCCTCCGTCTCCATCCTTCCAAAATCATCACAAGATCCAACCATCTTGGAGAGCTATCTTTTGATCGCTTCCTACCTCTTCTTGGCTAAACTCCTTGAAGAAAGTTGGATTTGCCTGGAGTGTCCATACCCTGTCTTCTCATTTGTTAACATTAAAATTCTCTGGAGACTGTATCTTAATTTATAATGACTTATTCAATAAATTAAAAGAGCAGATCAGAGAAAGAAAAGGCACCAGCCACCCATGGCTGGTTCCCTAGCCAATGTTTGCTGAAGCTCACACTCTCTTGGCCGTCTTCTGGCCACCTCCTCTCACCATGACTCCAGTGCCAAACAGGGCCAGCTACACAGATGCCAGCACTCTCTCCTAGTCATCTTCTCTCCCATTGGTTCCAGACAAAAAAGAGCTATTTCCTTCCTGGATCCAAACATATCTTTCAGTGATGTCACTTTTCTATGTCCCTTGATTTGGTGGACTTCTGGACAACTGAAGTCATGTGGGACAAGACACAAGTGTCTTCCAGGTGCCAGAGAGCTGTGAGACTTCTAGTATTCTCCAAGAATGTGCATGTATCCTCCTTATACAGATAAGCCCCAGAGCCTGATTCTGGCTAATGTTAAATCCTCACATACTCTCTTCTAAATGCCTCCAGTCTAACTTCTAGTTTCATCACCCAACTAAACCTGGTTTTCCCAAAGTTATTATTGACTTTTTTTTTAAAATGTTTTATTGATATCTTATTTATACATAATTGAGATTAGTCCATGTCTTTCTTCCTTTTCTCCCAGGGTGCTCTCTATGTCTCTATCTCCTTTTTACTGCCTCTCTCTGTCCTTCTATGTCTTTCTCATTCTTGCTCTCACTCTCTCTGTCTCCATATCACTCTCTGTTTCTCTGTCTCTGTCTCTGTCTCTATCTCTGACTCAACCTTTACTTTCTGTATTAATAACATCTCGAAGACAGAAGTGCTCAAGGGTTTTGCAATTGGGGTTAAATGACTTACCTCAGATCACATATCTAAAAAGAGTTTAAGGTTGGATTGGAACTTGAGTCCTAAAGACTCTAGGCTTGGAGCTCTATTTACTATGCTACCTAGTTGCCCTTAGTAAGTACTTTATAATGCCCTTTGACCCAAACCTCCTGACACACATGCATTGCTGCTTCTGTGCTTATAATATTCAAATATTAAGTTTGAGTTAACTGAGTTAAATCACTGAAATTATAAGAATAGATTCCATCAGCATGGCATGACCTGGACCAACAAAGGGATGAAATGTAGCCATTTGGAACTGGGTGTCATGGCCCCCTTTGGAGGAGAATCCTAAGAACTCAGCTGATTCAAAGGCTGAAATCATTCCCTCATGACATTGCATAGCTATCAGTGAAACCCAAAGATTATCCTTCCCTCTCTGAAGGAATGAACTTTCTTTGTCCATCTGTCTGTCTGTCTGCCTCTCTGTCTCTTTCTGTGTGTCTCTGTCTCTGTCTCTGTCTGTCTCTCTCATTTGTGCATTCTTTTGATGACTTCTATTTTGTTTCTGTAGAAATCCACCTTTATGACTTGAGATGTATGAGGTTTGCTGTATGATAACTAGCATTCCAACTGTGTGTTCTTCTCTCTTGCTTTGGATTATCTCTGGCTAATCCTTCAGATTTTGGAGTGTTCTAAGGCTATCTTAACAACCCCAAAATTTTCCTTGAAAAAAAGTCCATATTTTTAAAAACTATAATTATTTTCACAACGTTGTCGTTTATATATCTGCATCTTTGTTACTTCTGACATCGGAAACCTCATTGAAAGTCAACCAAAGTTGAAAGTGCACTCAGAAATACAAATAAGGGTCAAAAACAAGAGGATTATGGTCAAACATTTCCAAGGGACCCTGACAAAAATACCAATGGCATGGAAAAAAATTGGCTAATTTTTATTTTTATTTAAGGCAGTAAGAATCTAGCATCCAGCTTTGATCCTGCATTTAGGATTTTCCTTTCTTCCTTCCTTCCTTCCTTCCTTCCTTCCTTCCTTCCTTCCTTCCTTCCTTCCTTCCTTCCTTCCTTCCTTCCTTCCTTCCTTCCTTC
>NC_058134.1:8438862-8547319 GCF_016433145.1 Gracilinanus agilis | reverse complement strand
GGCCGTTGCCGTGGCGGCCGTGCTGCCAGCGGGGGGCTGCGGGGAGCGGCTGGGCGGGCCCACGCCCAAACAGTTCTGCCAGGCGCTCGGGAGGCCACTCATCAGCTACACGGTGCAGGCTCTGCAGAGGTAGGGCTGGCGGGGGCGCGGGGGGGTGGCGTGCGTGCGCGTGCGTGCCCCGCCCCCTCTGGCCGCGCTCCCCTCCCCCCTCCACCTGTCACTTCCCTAATCTCCCTCCGCCCCCACGCCCAGTTAGTTCCAGCTTCCCCAGCTGTCCAGCTCCAGAACCCCGCGCTGCTGCCAGGCTGCCCTGGAGGCTGCAGGGTAGCGGGTTCGGGAGGACGGCCTTTGGCCTCCCGGCTTTGGAGAGATGTCAGGGACCTGACTGTAGGCCCGGGGTTGGGGTGGGGGTGGGGGGGCAGCCTCCGACCTCTTGGGTGCTCTTTCCGCGGGAGGCTCCCTGGCTTGGGCCGCCTGGCGTCCTCTCAGAACCCCTGTGGCCCAGAGCACTGAGAGTCCGTTGCTCCTCTCATGATTAAGAAACCGGGGAAGGCTAAGCCCTTGCGGATCTGGAGGCCTCGTCTGGAACGAGGTGATTCCGGCCTTCCCACTTCCTGTCTACCTCCGGGGGGCTGTCCAGCCTCCTGGGGCTTGGCTTCCTGGGCCTCCAGGCAATCATTCCTGGAAGGATGAGGCTCAGGCCTGGGGATGCCGCCTCCAGGAAGTCCTGCGTTCATCGGAGGCTCCCAGACGAGCGCACAAGTGTGGGTGGGGGACCATCAGCATCTTGGGAAAATGATGCATTTGCCCTTCCTCTCTCCAACTGAGATGTGGGACTATCCCAGGGAAGGTCCACACATTTCTAGAGCCGTCTGGTGCCTCTGGTATGGCTGTCTCCCCCTTGGCTTACCACCACTTTAGGGAAAGGCACAGCTCTGTGCAGACATCTTTCAGGAAAAAAGAAAGGCACCCGCAAAGCCTAGTCCAACTGCAGTGGGGTGTGCCCTGGGCTGGACATAGATTGTGATGGATTTCAGAATCAGCTGCTCTACAGAGGCCGGCTTAGGCCTCTCCTGGGGAAAATGCTTCCTGGCCCCCAGTTACCTTCAGAATCAAACGTCTAGTCCATTCTTCTAGCCCTCCATCGCTTCTGGGATCCAGGGATGCTGGCTTCCTTGCTGTTCCTCAAACTCAACACTCCATCTCCTGACTCGGGGCATTTTCCCTAGCTGTTGCCCAACCCTGGGATGCTCTCTCTCCTCCTCCCCTCCCCCTCATTTCCCTGGCTTCCACCTTTCCCAGGTCCCCTTAACACTGGTGCCTCCTCCCCTCACATTGCCTTGGATCTCCTCCGTAGAAACCTGCCCCATAGCTCGTTCTGCCCAGTTTTGTTCGCTCGGACGTTGGAAGCTCCTTGAAGGCAGGGACTGTTGTTGCTCTTCTTTGAATCTTTCCAGTTCTATGTGTAGATGCTTCATCAGTGATGTCTGACCAGTTATTTGCTTGGAGCACAACAGTGGTGCTGGGGGACCCTGATTTGTCAGAGGAAGACATTGAGGCTCCGTGGTTACTCAGAGTAGTCAGCATTGGAAGTAGGTTCTTCTGTCTGTAAAATTCCTGCAACAAAGAAGATTTCAGCAAAACGAGTGTTGCCTCTGCCAAGGGTATGCAGTGCCTCACACCTGTAGCCCTCAGCCTCTCTTGGAAGAAGGGAAATGAGTACTTCCTTGTCTGGGCTCTGACCCCCAGATGGGCCTTTCCCCTTGGCCTGGGCTCCTCTGCCTTTGTGTGCATCTGGTGGGCAGCAGTGGTCAGGCTGGCTTCTTCTTTCCTTTCTTTGCTTTGCATCACCTCAATTTCTCTGAATTCCTTCTCTTTGTCACATCTCAGGGCACAGGCATATTTCTTAATAGTCATAACACAATTTGGGGTGCACTCATTTCAGTGCCCCCTTGTGGCTCTCACAAAAGGGGGGCTGTTAGATTCCTTTCCCTTGTCTTTGACTCCCAGGGGTAACTGCCTCCTAATGGCATTGCAGGGTCAGAGGGTAAGAACTGTTCCCTTACTGTTTGTACATGATGAGACAGTGAGGTAGTATTAGTGGACAGAGTGAGCACTGGGCTTGGAGTCAAGAAGACCTGAGTTCAAATTCTACCTGAGTAATTTATTGACTCTTTGACCCTGGGGAAGTCACTGGACTGCCTGCCTCAGTCTTCTCATCTGTAAAATGGGGAAATAATAGGACCTATTTCACAGGATTGCCCTAGACCAAATAACATCTGGATAAGCCTTAAAAGCCATCTATAAATACTAGTCCTGCTGCTGCTACTACTAAAATCACAGGCAAGATGACAATTATAGAGACTTGCTCTACTCACAGCAGCAGTTCTTAATTAATTAAAAATGAGATGAGGGGACAGGAGGCAGCTTTCCTCCAAGTATCCCCTGAATTCGGACTCCTGTATAGTTCACAGTGTTTGCCATGGAGGGGGGGGGGCTGGGACCTTCTAGAGGAGGCTCTAAATGAGCTCTTCCGTGGAGAGAGTTTTGCAAACTTTATAGAACGTCTTTCCTTTTTTTTTTTTCAATTCCACGTGAAAACAATTTTGCACATTGGTTTTTGAAGCTATCCCTGAGAGGGGGAGCATTTTCATATCGTTCATGCGTGTGCAGTCATGGGAGAGTTTTGCAAAGTCTAAAGCCCTGGGCAAACATCCGCAATCACTGTTGTTTTCATTGACCTTCCTTCCATCGCCTTTGATGGGCCCATTCGCCTTCTGAAGACCCATTGTTGTGGGCTGGGAAGACAGGACATCCCCTTTGGTTTGGGGTGCCCAGCTTTTGAGAGGGCTTCTCTTTCCCTTCTGCTGTGTCAACAGGGAAGAGTCTGGTTTATTTGAACACTGGCTGGCTGTGTATTTAACCATTGTATTGGTAGAGGAGGTTTCCAAGTCTCTTTTTCTTTAGAAGTAGACTAGACTTCAGTGGGTGTGTCTGTGCCCTTTCCAGAACCTCCACTCCCAATGAGTGTTTTACTGAGACCTTCGACCCGGAGAAATGCAGAGAAAAGTGAGAATCCTCTGATCTGGGACTACATTTCTCCAGTGGGAATGCCTAGCAATAGTCGGAGGACCAGTCAGTCCACAAGGAGCATTGATTAAGCACCTACTGAGTGCCAGACACTGAGCTAAGCTCTGAGCTTACAAAGGAAGACAAAACTACCCTTGCCTTCAAGGAGCTTACAATGTAATGCAGAGAAAATGTGAAACCACTATTTAGAGACAATTCCTACAGGGAAAATGGGAAATAATCAACAGAGGGACAGCTCTGGAATTGGAGGGAATCCAGAAAATCTTCTGGTAGAAAGCGAAAGTTTGGCTTAAACCTGAAGAAGTGGGAGAAGCCAGAAGATGGAGATGAGGAAGGAGAGCATTGGGGGAAATGGCCAAAGGCAGGAAATGGAGAGTTTTGTGTGAGTAACAGCAAAGAGAGCAGTGCCACTGGGTCCCAGAATATATAGGGGAGGTGGAGGGGAGTATGGTGTAAGAAGAAAAGAGTGGAAAGATTGGGAGGGACCAGGTTCTAAAGGGCTTGAAAGTCAGAGGATTTGATATTGGAGCAGAGAGATAGATGATAGAGAGGTGTTGGAGCTTTTAGAATTGCCGGTCGTGACTCTGCTCTTTAGAAAGATTAATTCAATAGCTGAGGGGAAGATGGACTGGAGGGGGGAGAGACTTAAGACAGGCAGACCCACTGAGAGCTATTTCAGTAGTCTGGATGTGAGGGGAAGGAGGGCTTATGTCAGGGTGGGGGCACTGTCAGAGGAGAGAAGGAAGAGGATATAAGAGATGTTACAAAGGTAAAATCTACAAGATTTGGGACTGGGTTAGATAGGGACAAGTAAGAGAATATGAAGAGTCCAGTATGCCATTGGGAACCTGGGCTACTGGGAGGATGTTGGTGCACTCCATAGTGACTGGGAAATGAGGAAGCAGGGAAGGTTTGGAAAAGGATGGTGAGTTGGGTTTGGGGCAAGTTGAGTTTGTGATGTCATCCAGTTTGAGATGCTTAATGGACATTTAGAGATAGAGAAGTTTGGAGGTTAAGAGAGAGGTGAGGGCTAGATAAGTAGATTTGAGAATCCTCACCATAGAGAAGATAGTTGAATCCATGGGTGCTGATGAGATGTAGTATATAGAGGGAAGAGAAGACTGAAGCCAGGATAGAACCCTGAAGGACATCCATTTTTAGAGATTGTGATAAAGTTGAGGATCCAGGAAAGGAGACAGAGAAGGAACAGCTTGGTAAGTAGGAGGAGGATGGGAGGTTAAGTGACTTCCTCAAGAGTCCCACAGGTATGAAAGTGACAGATTCAAGATTTGAACTCAGAACTTATGATTATAAATCTTGCATTCTTTCCCTTGACCATGATACCAGTCCTCATGGGCTGAGCTTTTAGCTGGTTTGTCTATTAAAATGAACTCACAGGGAATGCTTCTTATTTCCCCTGCGAAATGCAAACTCTCTGAAGGCAAGGACTATTTCCTTTTTTATCTTTGGATCACCAGTATTTAGTTCAGAGTCTAGCACAAAAGACCTCTCCATATATTGAGGTGAATCCTTTTCCAGGATGGCTGAAGCATTCCTGTCTCCATGATTGGATTAATTTACTTTACCTTACCAGGTTGATGATTCAAGAACTTGAAAGAGATCCAATGAGGGGGAGGATTTACAATAAGATTTCCCTATGCTTAAGTCGCTCTTCTGGGTGAGGTCCCAGGGAAAAACAAAGATTGCAGTTTAGCTGGGAAGGCCCAAACCTGTGTGTGGCCTGGGGGTCTGGTCACCTCATTGCTTGGCTCTTAGAGAATTCATCCAGGGACACACTTGGGCCAAGAGTTTGGGCCTCCCTGGCCATCCAGCTCCATCCTTCCTTTGAGATACCCATAACTAATAATGGGCTGAGTTCTCCCCTTTCATGACTTTCCCATCTCTGTCATAGAGGCCCCATTAATAATATCTAGCATTTATATGGCGCTTTAAGGTATGGAAAGCGCTTTCCAAGGCCCGTCTTGTTTGAGTTAAAGTGTAGACAGAAGTGGGGAGGTCAGGGAGCAGCAGGAGACTGGAGACAGCACCCACGGACAGTCAGCTCTGAGGAAAGAAGCGGCAGTGGTGAATTGGGATGTTCGTGGTCCATCATTCATTCAGTGATCGTTGTTTAACTTTGCTCATGCCTCTAAGAACCTATTTGTCCACAATGTGTTTTCTTCTATTCTTTCTTTTAGGGTGAGCTGGATAAAGGACATTGTTGTGGTTGTGACCAAGGAGAACATGGACACCATGAAGTCCATCATCCAGCGATACCAGCATCAAAGGGTCACCCTGGTGGAGGCTGGGGCCACTCGCCATCAGTCCATCTTCAATGGGCTGAAGGTCTTGGCAGGAGACCACCCCCATTCCCAGCTGCCCACCCCCCAGGTCGTGATCATCCACGATGCTGTGAGACCCTTTGTTGAGGAAGATGTTCTCGTGAGAGTGGTCACTGCTGCGAAAGATCATGGGGTATGTGCTGCGGCCCAGGCCGGTGTGACGATTTAGGACATTGGGGGTTTTGTGGAAGAATTATAGGGAGCAGCCATGGACACCTCCAAAAGGGGGATGGGGAAAGAATAGAGCCAGACCTTTTACCAGGCCCTTGGGTGAGCTGGTTACCAAGTAGGGGGAGGGCGCCATGTTGTAGGGAGAAGACTCCCATTTCCTAGGACTTGACTCATGGTTAGACCAACTTTTCTATGTTCCTGCCCAGTTAGATGAGTGACCTCCCTTCTTCCGTGGCTTATTCATTCATTCAACAAACGTGATTTTCTTATTTATTCATTCTGTTCCCACCCGAGCAGCTTGGGGAGGCCAACGAAGGCCAGGAGGTGTAGCCCTAGCCGGCCAGCTTGGGTTCCTCTTGGGATGCCCCAGGCAGGGAAGCACTAGGGAAACGGGGGCATTGCAGCAGAGAAGCTTCCAGAACTGGGTGTGGGGGCATGTCTACAGCAGAGAAAGCCTGTGCTGAGAAGGACAGTTTTTGTGTTTGTTTTGGTCAGATTATTCCAGTATGTAACGCTGAGGAGGCATCAAGGAAGACCTTATTGGACATTCTGTTGTGGGTTTTCTTGCTGAGTTTGAGGAGAATAGAAAGAGGCAGTTAGGGAGTGCGATGGTTAGCACGCTGGACTTGGAATTTAGAGGTCCTGAGTTCAACTTTAGCCTCTGGTGTTTTTTTAGCACTGTGAGCCTGGGCAGGCCAATCAGACTGCTTTATGCCTCAGTTTCCTCAGATGTAAAATGGGGATGATAATTGCACCCACCTCCCAGGGTTATCGTGAGGATCAGATGAGATCTCTGTAAAGCTCTCAGCACAGTGCCTGGCACAGAGTAGGAGCTCAGCGAGTGCCTTTTCTCCTTCCTTCCCCCTCTTATTACTGGTACAACAAGTGGCTTCTCCAAGTGGGATGAGGCAGTGAGCGTTTAATGAAACCCTTTCGTGACCTCACAGCTCTGAGCCTGGGACGAGGTATCTTCTCTGAGCTTGTGGCCCTCAGGCAGCCTCTTCAGATCGGGTGTCCTGGACCCGTTTGGTGGCAGGCTGCTGGCGTGCCCGGCCCTCCTCCAAGGAGCATGGTTTTAAGTAAAATACTCAGGATTACAAAGGAAACCAAAGACTTTCTCCCCCAGAGAGGCCTGGGACCCTCTGAAATCTCTCCCCAAACTCCTCGTGGGAGAAGGTCTGTGGGCCCTGCCAGCTGTGCCAGGATCCCAGAGGATCGCAGCCTTGGAGAAGGAAGGCGCCTTAGGAGCCACTCTCTTAGCACGGGACTTGCCCAAGACCCTATGGATGGTGAGGGCAGAGCTGAGACTCGGGTCTTGCTCCTCTCTACAAATCCACAGTGCCCATGTACTGGGCCGCCTGCCTTCTGTTTCCGGGCCCCCTTTGGGACCTATTTCTTTACCTATTTCAGGGATTAAAGCATCTGCTTTATTGTATGAACAAATAAAACTTTCACCAGTGGCATCACTTAGCCTTCAAGGGAACATGGCGGGCCAAGGACGTTAGATGGGCCGGCAGAATTCTGCCTTTGAATCCAGCTTTGATGCCTGGTTAACCTGGGATTTGGGGCAGGTCTCGGACCCTCTTGTGGCCTCAGTCCTTTCCCTAGCTTGAGAATGAAGATGTGGGACTGAGTGGCCTTTGAAGGTCCCGTCCAGCCCTGAAGAAGAGACAGAACTTCCCCATTTTAGGAGAGATGAAAACGGCCCTTTTCTAAGAATCGTGGTTTTAAATGCACCAAATAAAATACATAGGATTACGAAACCCCCCCAAAATTAGGGGAAAAAAGACTTTTTTTCCCATCAAGGCCAGGGATCCCAGGCACTTCTGGAGCTCCCATCAGAGCAGGCCGAGTCCCTGGCCTTGGACAGTGCAATTTCCTCCTGTTAATCTGAATGTGCCTCGTAGGATTGTCACATTCTATGTCTGTCTTGAGTAAAGGCCATAAATTATGCTTTAAGGAGTTCTCCGAAACTGTTCCTGATTCCGTGAAGGAGGTCACTTCTTTGTTAGTCAGACAGACCAAGCTTCTGGAATCTGGGCCCGTCTTGAAACGCTTCCTCTGGTCGCTCGGGTTTCTGAGACTCGAGGTCCCCAGTGACCACCTCCTGCCAAAAGGTTTAGAGCACTCTCCCTCCGAAGGCCCCGAACAATAACGACAATAAAAGATGAAAATAATTAATGGAAAATTCTGTCAGCGATCCGACTCTTTTCTTCGAGTTGAAGGGACAAGTTCCCATGTGTTGTCTGTCACCGATTGCGAAGTGACAGAGAAGGAGAGGGACGGTGGGAGACACAGACCTGGCTCGGAGAGGGGGCACAAGGCTCACAGTTTCTCCTGTCCTTCGTTTGGTCCTTGTCTAGGACTCTGGACGCCTGGGTCGCCTCATTCTTGGGGCCTTCCTACCTCCTCCTCTTACTCCAAGCTCTACCAGATGCCCCTTTTCAGACCAGAGATTCATTGGTTAGTCAGTCAACAGACATTTATAAAATATCGACATTGTATCAGGCATTGGGCTAAGTGCTGGGCATACAAAGAAAGACAAAAGAGCGTGCCTGCCCTCGAGGAGCTTCAGTCTAATGGGAGATTAGCCTGCAACTGTGTGTAAGCAAGCTATGGAGAGGAAAATGTGGAGATGATCCTCAGAGGGAGGGAATCAGCCTTCAGAGGGATCAGAAAGGCTTCCTGAGACAAGTGCTGGTGGGGGGTTGTGGCCAACTCTCTGTGACCCCATGGACCCGAGCTATCCAGGGGGTCTTCTGGGCAAGGAATCTGGAGCTGCCTGCCATTTCCTTCTCCAGCAGATCCTTTTGTCAAGTAACCAGAGGCTCAGTGACTCACCCAGGGTCGCAGCTAGGAAGTGTCTGAAGGCAGATTTGAACTCGGGTCCTCTGAACTCCAGGTCCAGTGCTCTTAACTTGCCTCTTCCTGAGGAATCTGAAAGTCTCACTGGTCCAGCATGGGAGATCCCGGTCCTGACTAGACTTTGTAGAGCAGTGTTTAATGAGGCAAAGGGGTATAAGGTAGATGCTCTTTCCGTAAGAACCAGAGGGTTTGGGTTTGAATCCCAGGTGGAGGAGACACGGAGGTCCCTTCCTGACCTGAATAGTGATCCCTTCTGGAATCACTCCCCAAGGAGCAGCCATTGAACCTTTAGTGCTTTGCATGCGGCTTGCTGGTCATGGGACCTGGACACAGTCATCAAACCTTAGTGCTCTCCTCTGTAGGGTCGGCCATTTCCTCTCTCTGGCCTCTGGCCTCAGTTGTAAAATGACATTTCCTCCCAAGCCTCTCTTCTTAAACTATACCTTTCCCAGTTTACCCCGAGTGAGCAGGGTGGCTCCTTTTGGACTTAGTTTCCTCATTTTCCTTTGGAGGGAGTTCGGTCATCAACTAGAGGAAGGCCCAGATGTATTGTGGGTGGCACCAGAGGGAAAAACTAGGAGCAGTGGATGGAAGTCACCAAAAAGGAGACAGCAAGAAAACTGACCGATGATCAGCGCCGTCCCCAGGGGCAACAGATCCATTGCCTGGGAGGTGGCACATTTTTGTGTCTGGCACATAGTAGGTGCTTAATAAATGCTTATCGACACTATTATTATTGTTATAATTATTTTTTCTCACCAGAGATCGGATTGAAGGTTGGGTGACAACTAGTTGGCTACGTCATGGGGGAGATGCTTATTCAGGGGAGCTTGTAGACCCCGATTCCCCTGCCCACTGTGGACAGCTGGGATTCTGGGACTCGATGCCCAAGCATACTTTCCAGTGCTAGTGAAATGTCCCTGCACCTGCCTCTCTGTGAAGTCCTAATTAGGGAGAGGGAGGTTGTGCGCTATCAGGCATCACCGTGGGAGCAGAAGCTGAATTCACTCGGGTCTCCAGGACTTGGGATGAAGCAGTGGATGTGCCTGACCATGTCAGGAAGTCTGGATTCTAGCTGCTCTCCAGGCTTGACCTCAGGGAAATCACTACACCTGCCTGGGCCTTGGTTTGCTTGTCCATAAAATGGGTGGTGGGGGTAGGTGGTCACCAAACACCCTTCCAGCTGCCACCTTTGGTGAATGGCTTTTGTGTAGCGTGCAAGTCTGGTATCAGCCAGCTGTGTGGCTTGGCTGCCCCATGCAGGAGTGCAGTCTGGGAGTAGAAGAGACATCACAGCCTCTGTGTCTGCGGTGCTGGCCAGGACACACGGGAATATCAGATTCACTTTCTGTGTTTTCCTCTCCACTGTATGTTCTCAGGTGGATCAGAGCAAGGCAAATGGCCACTGTCTCCTTAGCTTGGCTCAGTTTGAAACCCCAAAGACTCCAGCTTCTCCTTGAGTTTCAGACCCCTCACTGGTGTGCCATCATCTAGGACTTCCCTACTGTAATGAACTCCTAGGACCAGCCATCCCCATTCCTTTCCTCCATTGATCTAATACAGGAGATGGAGAATCTCTGCTGTCTTTACTTATCTGGCTATTCCCCCCTCGATAAAATGGAAGCGCTTTGAGAGCGGGGGCCACTTCCTTTTGCTTTTGTACACTCATTGCCTAGCTTAGGGCTGGCCACATACGCTACCATACCAGGTGCTTAATGAACGTCTGACCAATATGATTGCATTTCAGTGAATACATGGCGATTACCTCTTGGGGCAAGTATTGCAGTCAGCTCTCCAGTGCTTCAAATGGCAGCTCCTGCCACACTGAAGCAATGGAAAAGGGAAGTGGAAGAGTAGGGATAGGTTTGCTTTCCTTTTTTCCAGGAGGAAAACAGAGTTAGCAAAATGGTAGCTTAGATCCCCCTCCAAAGAGAGAGCTGATGAGCTCTGAGTGCAGATGAAACCGACTTGGGAAACTTTCTTCTTTTTTTTTTTGGTCTGAGTATTTTTTTGCAACATGGATAATAGGGAAATATGTTTTGCATGACTTCATATGTATAATTGATATCATATTGCTTGCCTTCTCAAGGGATGTGGGAGGGACAAAAGGAAGAGAGAATTTAGAACTAAAAATTTAAAAAATGATTCTTAAATTTTTTACATATAATTTGGAAATAGTTAAGAAAATTAAATAAATTAAATTTATTACCTTTATAAACTACCTCAATAAATATATACATTTTTATTAAGGAGTCTTTCAATGAAGAGAAGCCAACAAGTGGAGATGGTGATTATGAAGTGTTGATTATGAGGTGGGAGACCTTCTTCTATGGGCTATCATGATTAACAGGGTCTTAAGAGATTTGAGAGGGACAGCTATATGCCACTCCCTGCAAGACTGATCATTGCTTGAGATTATTCCTTTTTTTACATGGGTGGTGAAGGTAGTGGTCTTTCCTCTCATGGACTGTAGTGACTTCCCTGGCTTGTTTAGATCAGGAAGAGAAAATAGTAGTCACTGGGATGCTGAACTTTTGAGTTTGGAGTCAGAACACATATTGATAATTTCCCAAAGAGACCTTAATAATCACTTGCCAATACCTAGCATTGGATGAACATTTCAAGTGATGATGTAGTAGTATGTTATCCACCTTCTGACCCATGTGAATGACTCAAGATGGAGACTGAGACACACATTTTTGGACATGGTCTATGTGGGTGTTTGTTTGGCTTGACTAAGCACATTTGTTTCAAGGCAGCCTGGAAAAATGGTTACTATTTAGATCTTATCAGTTTAGTACAGAGGGGACCCCAGGTGGGGTGGAGATCATAGATTTTCAGATTTTGAGCAGGGAATGGCCTTGGCTGTCACTTAGTCTAATAATTCCCCCTGGCCATCTTCCTGAATCTGTTGAGCCATGTATAAATGGGCACCCTTCAGTGGGGGCTCCCAGATGCCTTTTAGCAGTGCTAGGTTCATTTTGTCTTTCTTTCTTCAGATTGTCATTCTGTTAGACTGTATTCATTTCTCCATGCCACAGGTGGATACGTTTAAAGATAGTCATGGTATTGTCACTCTTCTTTCTTAAAAGTAAATAGTTTTTGGTTCAAGGCCTCAGCTGAACTTTGTTTATTGCTATTCAGTTGTTTTGCCTTCTCTGAGTGAATGAATTTATAGAGGATACATGAAATCAGACTTCCCATGGCTGCCCTTATCCCCTATCATGGCCATTGATTCAACAAATATAAGGGCAGCATTCACTGTGTGGCAGGCAGCACTCCCACTGACCCACCTTATTGTATTTGTATAGGGCTTTATAGTTTTCTAGGAACATAGAAAGAGGATGCGATATTCAGGGAGACAATGTGAGCTAGGTGGAACAGGGGCTATTGATCCCTGCGGGTGAGAAGATAGAATTACCTGGAGTGAAATAACCTGTCCAAGGTCACCCAGCTAGCTCCGGAAGGGCCAGGACTCATAAGTCCTGAGTTCTTTTTGCCAGTCATGCAGCATGGACTCCCCTAACTGTTACTGGCTGTGAGGAATTTACTTCCAGCTTAAAATGTCCTGGATACTTCCTTTCTCTGTCCCTTTTGTAATGCTGCTTTTTCTGGGTTCTTGTCCTGTATCTTTGATCAATTCTTTCCAATTTCCTTTGCTGGATTATGCCCTTCAATAGCCCTTAAACATGGTTGTATATGAGAAAGCTGGGAGGTACAGTGCATAAAACTCTTTTCCTGGAGTTAGGGAACCTGAGTTCAAATGTGGACTTAGACACTTATTAGCTGTATAACCTTAGGAATTCATTTAATCTCTACCTCAGTTTCCTTAACTCTAAACTAGAGACAATAACAGCATCCTCAGAATTATTGTGAGAATCGAATGAGATAATATTTGTAAAACACTCAGTACAGTGTCTAATACATAGTAGAAACTATTTTATTATTATGTGCAGGAGTCAAACTACCACAGGTCCAGGTATCTAGGAGGTGCAATGGTTTGGGCGACTAAGATGAATGAGAACAGTCAAGGTTCAGCCAGAGGCAGGCTTCATGGAGACTGCTCCGGTCTGCCTCGAGTAAGGTTTATTTTTATATGCTTTGAGATCACACATAAGGTTGACATGGAAATTCATTTTCAGCATACATCTTTTCTTAGAGATAATAGATTAAGTCATACATTAACTTTGTTACTAACAACTCTTTACTCTCCAGTAACTTTCAATATTTTTCAAGGGCATGTTTGGTTTGTCTCCTTGGTTATGGGGTGGGGAAAACAGTTCAGAGATGTACTGGTCTTTGCCCAGAAGGCTACTTCTCCATTTATCATCCACTGTTGATGGGAGGCTTATTGTTTCTGGTTTCTCATTATGTAAGCTTCTGTGTATGGGAATGGAAAATCCAGGTACAGTTTTGTTGGGGATTAACTCACTGACTGCTGATTTGTTATGAGGTGATTTTAGGGAAATTTCTGGATTATTACATGTAAAGGTGGGAATTTCCTAGGAGTCTATAGGGGGTCTACAAAAACTCTAGTAACAGCCTTTACTATTCTTCTGTATTTCCCTGGGGCTGAATAGGGATATTGATCACAATAATTTCAATAATGAGTGTTAGTAAGAGAAGAGTCATACAGGGGTATCTGAGTGAAGGGATTCCATCCTCCCTGGAATTTGCTGTGCAGTTCCAGGATCCTCCCTGTGACTTTGTCATTCAGGAAGGGTTTGATGGCCCCTGGAAATTATGATTATTATAACCTTAGCTTTCACCCAGTGCCTAGTCTTTCTCTTTTTTTTTTCCTTGTCTCATCTCCTTTGGTAATCTCATCTTTTTCTGTAGAGTTAATAGTCTCTCTGTGCAGATGGTCTCTACTCTGTATATTTAGACAATAACCTAGATAATCCAATTTCTAGTCTTGTATCTTCAGCTTAAGGAACTCATTGTCTTCTCCAACACTACAATTCTAATATGTCAGTTCTATAATTCAGCTCTTACAACCATGCATTGCTGATGGAAAAACCATAGCTTGGGTACATGTCCACATTTGCCTTAGCTTTCCTTCTGAGGAGCAAGTGCCTTTTAATTTCATGATTGCAGTTTCTGTCTGCAGGGATCTTTGAGCCCCACAATATAAAATCTGACCCTGCTTCCATTCTTCTCCCTCTTCTTGCCAGGAAGTAATGGCACCAGTTGCTAAGATCTTGGGTTTTTAGTTGTTAAGCTTCGAGCCAGTTTTCTACTGTCTCTGCTTTCGCCCCCATTAAGAGGCTCCTTAATTTTTCTTCATATACTGCCATCAGAGACATCATCTACATCTCTGAGATTGTTGATATTTCTCCCAGAAACCTTAATTCTGGCTCTTGATTTGTCCATTCTGTCATTTTGCATGATGTCCTCTACATAGAAGGTCAATATATAAGGTGGCAATATATAACCATGTCATACTCATTTTCCAATCTTAAACTAATCAATTGTTCCATATTCAGTTCTAACTGTTGTTTTTCAGCCTGCATACAGGCTCCTCAGGAGACAAGTAAGATGATCTGAAACTCCCATCTTTTTGAGGACTTGCCATATTTTGTTTTGATCTGCACAGTCAGAGGCTTTAGTATAGTCAATGAAGCAGAAGTGGATGATTTTCTGGAATTCCCTTGCTTTCTCTGTAATTCAGTGAATATTGGCAATTTGGTCTCTGGTTCCTTAGCTTCTTCAAAAACCAGCCTTTTCTTCTGATAATTCTTGGTTCACGTATTGCTGAAGCCTAACTTCTGGCTCTTCAGCCTAACCTTTCTGGCATGTGTGATGAGTACAGTTGATTGGTCATTCAAACCTTCCTTGGCCTTGCCCTTTTTTTTAGGATTGGGATGTAAACTGATCTTTTCCAATCCAGAGGCCATAGCCCTATTGAGTCCAGCTCATGATGGCATCAGCTTTCAGGATTCTAAGTAGCTCAGCTGGAATTCCATTACCACCATTGACCTTATTGTTAGTATTGATTTCTAGAGTCCACTTGACTTCATTCTCCTAGATGTCTGGCTCTAGATCAGGAACCACACTATCATAGTTACTGGTGATGTTAAGATCTTTCTCGAATAGCTATTCTAAATATTCTTTCTATCTCTTCTTAATTTCTTCTACTTCTATTAAGTTCCTGCCATTTTCATCTTTCATCATGTCCATTTTTGCATGAAACATTCCTTTGCTGTCTCTGACTTTCTTATCTTTCCTATTCTATTGTTTTCTTCTATTTCTTTGCATTGATCATTTAAGAAAACTTTCTGATTCCTCCTTGCTATTGTTTGGAATTCTGCATTCCTTTGGGTAGATCTTTTCCTTTCTTTCTTTCCTCAGCAATTTCTTTTTTTTTTAAACCCTTACCTTCTGCCTTGAAATCCATACTTAGTATTGGTTCAAATGCAGAAGAGTGGTTAAGAGCTAGGCAATGGGGGTTAAGTGACTTGCCCAGGGTCACACACAGCTGGGAAGTGTCTGAGGCCAGATTTGAACCCTGCCATCTCTAGGCCTGGCTCTAAATCTACTGAGCCACTTAGCTGCCCCTCTATTCAGCTATTTCTAAAGCCTCATGCACTTTTGCTTTCATACTTTTTCTTTGAGATATTGTATGATATTATGAACCTCTATCCATTGTTCTTCAGGCACTCTATCTATCAAACCTGATCCCTTAAATCTACTTATCACTTCTACTTCATACTCATTAGGGATATTATTTAGGTCACACCTATATGGTCTGATGGTTTTCCCTCCTTTCTTCAATTTAAATCTGAATTTTAGAATAAGAAACTCATTATCTGAGCCACAGCCAGCTCCTGGACTTGTTTTACTTGACTCTATAGAGCTTCTCCTCCTTTGGCTGTGAAGTAGATAATCCATCTGATTTTAGTTTTGACCATTTGGTGGTATCCATGTGTAGAGTTTCTTTTGGGTTGTTGAAAAAGAGTGTTTGCTGTGACCAGCAAATTACTTTGACAAGACTCTATTAGTCTTTCAGTTGTGTCTGACTTTTCATGACCCCATTTGGTTTTTTGAGGGGCAGAGATACTAGAGTGATTGGCTATTTTCTTCTCTAGATCATTTTATAGATGAGGAAACTGAGGCAAATAAGGTTTAATGACATGCCTGGAGTCACCTAGCTAATGAATGCCTGAGGCCAGATTTGCACTCAGGTCTCCCTGACTCTGGGTTCAGCACTCTATCCACTGCATTACCTAGCTGCCCTAGGCTCATCAGAATGTTTGCATGTATGCTGAAGGACTCAAAGAACATTATTTTCAGGCAGCCTGTCTGGTAATTTCCTGCATCCTGAGGAGTCAGTGTCACGAGGCGCCATTACTTGTGTACATGCTCACCATTGGATGTATAGACCAGGAAGTTGAAGGGAGAGAGATGGAGTGGTCCAATGGAGAGAACCCCAACTCTGGAATTGGAGGCTTCAGCCCAGCTTCTGATGATTAGGTCTTGGACAGATTCCTTCCTCTTGCTGGTTCTTCTCTGTTTTATCTGTCAAAGAAGAGGGTCAGATTAGAAGACCATGAGAGGCACTGTGGGACAGTACTGGACTTAGAGGACCATGGTTCAATCTGTTCTCTGATAGTTACAATGTTGGAGACCTTGAGTGAGTCCTCAGGATCCTTCTCTTTAAAATGAGGGAGTTATACCAGCTCACTCCTGAGGTCCCATCCAACTTGGCCTCTCCCATCCTGGGTTTCTCCCCAAGGCAGAGTGTATGTTGGTTTATGGGAACAACTTCCTGTTTCTCAAAAAATAAAAGTTAGGACCACGATGTTAATGAGGTCCAGTTACCATCAGAACAATGAAGTCAGGGGAAGCTTCGCTTGAACAGAGACTGCCTGCCAGGAGGGTGAGGGCCAAGGAAATGCCTGAAAAAGTTTTGCTTTTCATAGAAATTAGAGCGAGGCATGGAGTGAGGCAATGTTTCTTGTCACTGTTGATTCTCATCTCAGGGACTCAAAGGATGCGCTTTAAATTGACTTAATTACTTAACGTGTCAATGAAATATTGGAAATGGCACATTAGTTCACCCTTGCTTTTGTAAACATCTCTGTCCACAATGCACTGGGGCTCTTTCCCAACAAACCTCTTTCTTTCTCATCAGCGAACACCCCAGCCTCCTCAGAGAGTGGAGTCTTTTATGGTCATTGATTACAAATGTTGAACCTGAAATGGAAAAGAATCTCTTCCCCTATTTCAGCGTTGGATGCTCCCAGGATGGGGCTGGCTCCCTGATTTCTCAATACCATCTTCACCAGTGTTTCTTTGAGGAACCCACCAGAAGGACACCGATTTCCAGGTGGTCCTGAATGGGGTCAGGAGGGCAGAAGTTTCCTTTTCTAGACTCTCCAGGCACAACTATTACTCACTTGCTGCTTCTCTTTTTATTCCACAGGCAGCTGGAGCTATCCGACCTCTCGTGTCGACAGTCATTACTCCTTCTGCCGATGGTTATTTAGACCAGTCACTGGACCGGGCCAAGCACCGAGCGAGTGAGATGCCCCAGGCTTTCCTGTTTGATGTCATCTACCGGGCGTATTGTCAGGTAAGAACTGAAGGCTTTCAAGGAGATCTGCTTGGGATTGTGTATAACCGAAGCAGACTTTATTTTAAAAAAATCAAACAATTTATCTCTTTTGAATAGAAATTGGTAAACCATATTGGAGCTGGGATTGTATTACTCCAGACTACCTTTCCATTGTTTTTAGGCAAAAATATCTGTTTTCTCCATAAACCTTTAAAAGACAAATTTTATCTCACCAATCGTCAAATCCAGGCCTCATTCTTGTTGACTTCTCTCTAGCCTTGGCCACTGTCACCCACTCTCTCCTCCCTGGTCACTGTCTCTCTTTACTCTAGGTTGTCAGGACACGCTGGTCTCCTTTTATCTACCTGAACTTTCTTTCTGTCTCCTTTGCTGGATCTTTCTTCAGATCACAATCTCTAACCTCTTCTCTTCTTTGATGCTGTTTCTTTGGACTATCTCATGAGCTCCAATCAATCTGTTTACTGTTTCTTATGCTAATAGGGGAGCTAGGTGGTGTAGTGGATAGAGTGCCAGACCTGGAGTCAAGAAGATTCATCTTCCCAAGTTCAAATCTGGCCTCAGATACTAGTTGGGTGACCCTGGGCAAGTCACTTAATCTTATTTCCCTCAGTTTCCTCATCCAAAAAGCAAGCTGGAGAGGAAATGGCAAACCACTCCTGGATCTTTGGCAAGAAAACCCCAAATGGGGTCATGAAGAGTTGGATATGATGAAACAACAACAAAAATATTAATGATTCTCAGATAACACATATCTAGTCCTAATCCCTTGACCTACAGTCTCACATTTCCAACTTTCTTTCAGATATCTTAAACAAGATGTCCAGGTGACATTAAAAAACAAAACAAAACAACCTTAACCTTTCATCTTAAAATTAATACTAAGTTTTAGTTCCAAGGCAGAGGAATGATAAAGGCTAGGCAATTGGGCTAAATGACTTGCCCAGGAAGTGTCTAAATCCAGATTTGAACTCAGGATCTCCCTTCTCTGGGCCTGATTCTCTACCCACTGCACCACCTTTGTCGCCCCATAGTAGACATCTTAAATTAGTATGTTCAAAATGGAACTCTTATCTTTCCTGCTAAATCTTCACTCCCTCCTACTTCCCCTATCATTGTACAGCATCCCACCAGACCCTCAGGTTTACATCCTAGAAGTCGTTCTGGACTTCTCATTCTCTCTCACCTTCTCATGTCCAAGTTGTTTCTGATTTCACCTTTGCAGCATCTCTTGAATACACTCCCTTTTCTCCTCTGCCTCTGCCCTCACCTTTGTGTAAATCCTCATTACCTCATGCCAGAACTATTGCAGTAGCAGCTGGTAGTGTGCGTGTGGGGTCTGTCTGCCTCAAGTCTCTCCTCCCTCCAGTCTATCCTTTCAGCCATGAAAGACATTTTCCTGATCATTGCACTCCCCTTACTCAAACTGCAGGGGCCTCCTATCACCTCCAGGATCCATTCAATTCTCTAGCATTCAAAGTTCTTCATAACGTAGCCCCCTCCTACCTTTCCAGTCTTCTTATACTTCATGGCCATTCCTGCCCACCTTAGTCTGATGCAATCCACTAACTCTGGGTATGAGTTGCAAAAGGGCCATGTTAGTCTTGAGGTCAGGAAAGACTTTCTAACCATGAGAACCACCTCAACGTATAATGAATTTTTTTAAAAGGCAGAAAGTGGAGGTCTTCAGGTAGTAGCTGAATGATCACTGATCATTTGGCTTATAGTGAGATTCATTTTTGGTTATGGACTGGACTAGTTGGACACCAAAATCCCTTTGAACTCTTACTCTGTGAACCCATGTTCCTATTGTTTACTAGGAAAGGGGGCTGAACCCCACCTTTACAATTCATGTAATAACTGAAGGCTGGGACACCTTGGTTGAGTAAATCAATGTGCCTGAGTATTGCTTTTGAAGGAGGTAGAATATTTTTATAATGGCTATTTTTAATTACTTTTTTTAATATGTTATTGCTATCTTAATGTATGCCTTTGCTAAAATCTAATCATCTGGCTGACATTTAGTGGGAAACATACCAGTGGGGGCTCATGAGCAACAGACTTAGAAAATCAGCCCCTTGGGAGTAGTCCTAAAACCCTGAGGTAGGTAGTAATAGTGGTAGCTGCTCATTTGGGATCCATTTCACCAGCACTAGTGAGAATTGGGCATCTAGGTGGCACACTGGATAGAGTCTTGGACCTGAGGTTAGGGAGGACTGAGTTCAAATCAAGTCTCAGACACTTCCTAGCCGTGTGATCCTGGGCAAGTCACTTAACTTATAGAATGAACTGGAAAGGGAAATGAGAAATTACTCTAGTATTTTTGCCAAGAAAACCCCCAATGGGACATGAAGAGCCAAATGGGAGAATAGCCTTTGAGAAAGTATTTTATTACATGGGGTATGACTTGGCTCTTCAACCAGTCAAAATGTTTCCTGTATCCTCATTTGCCTTTTCATCCAATAGCCAAAAAGCTTTAATTCTTTCAAATTGATTAAAGGCTTTAGTCACAACTAGTTTGTACTTTTGAGTGACTGATTCAATCAAAGTGGTTGGACGTTCTGTAATTATATGAATTGAGTGTGTATATGTTCTTTATAAGAGGAACACAAGCTCATAGTTTGAGCTAGATGGGCCACATTCATGGCCATCCAGGGCCGTGCTTATGTCTAAAATAAATCCTTAGTTGTCAGGAGCCTTGTCTGATACCGACCTTCCTTATGATTTTAATTCTCCTTCTTCTGGTCCCAGCTACCATCTTCCCTGACTTGACCCTTTCCTTTCCCACAGCCCTCCCCACACCCATTGCCCTTTACCCCTTCTTCCAGGTGGCTCTGCCCTAACTTGTGCCCTTCAGCACATTCCACATTGTATAAAGGCTCTTTGTGTGTGCGCCTCTCCCTCCCCTATACCTGCCCGCCCTATTAGAGTTATGCCCCTCATAGCAGAGGGTGTTTTCCTTCCTCGTTTGTAGCCCCAGTGCCCAGCCCAGTTCTTCACTCCTGGCCAGTGATTCATGCTTATTGTATTCAATCCCAGCTGTCAAAGTTTTGAGGAGGGAAGATTCAAACCACCCTCTGCCTGGGAAATCCTGGGGGCTTTCATGGTGGGTTCATGCTACAAAGCCCCAGCACTCACCTGGGAGTTCCAAGGTTCTTATCCAAGCCTTGGGGGAGTTACTGTTTGTTTGTTTTGTTTTTTGTAAGTATTTTATTTTACCAATTACATAGAAAAACAAATTTTCACATAAGTTTTCTGAAGTTATACGATCCCGATCATCTCCTTCCTCATCTCTCTCCTCTCCCAGAGAGAGTAAGCAATTCGAACTGGGTCCTACATGCATCATCCTGCAAAATGTATTTCCATATTGTTCATTTTTGTAAAAGAATCATCCTATAAAACCAAGATCCCCAAATAAAAACTCAAATAAATAAAGTGAAAAATCCTATGCTTTGAGCTGCAGTTTGACTCCTCCCATTCTTTCTCTGGAGGGGGATGAGCATTCTTTGTCCTAAGTCCTTCAGAATTGTCCTGGATCATTGTATTTCTGAGAGTACTTAAGTCTTTCAAAGTTGATCATTCCACAGAATGGCTGTTACTGTGTACTGTGTTCTCCAGGTTCTGTTTATTTCAGTCTGCATCAGTTCACGGAGGTCTTTTCAGCTTTCAGAAACCTGAAATCATGCATCATAGTGTTCTGTCACCAACAGGTACCACAATTTCTTCAGCCATTTCCCAACTGATGGACATACCTCAGTTTATAATTCTTTGCCACCACAAAAAGAGCTGTTATAAATAAATAAATACAATTAGAAATACAGTACGATAAACACAAATTAATGCAACTATAAGACAATATCATACCAAATAAATTTTTGTGTTTAAAAAGCACGTCCAACCCCCAACCTTTTTTTTTTTTTATCTCTTTGGGATATAGACCCAGTAGTGGCATTACTGTATCAAAGGGTAAGCACAGTTTTATTGCCCTTTGAGCATAGTTGCAAATTCCCCTCCAGAACGTTTGGATTGGTTCACAGCTGCGGGGGTGTTATTGTGCCAGGTGGCTCCTCAGTTTCCCTGTAGTTAAAATGACCATCATTTTTCACTATCAGTGAACTTGGTGAGGCAGTCAAGGCCAGAAACATTTATTAAATCCTTGCTGTTTGCCAGACACTGTGTTAAGTGCTGGGGATTTCATGTAGACAGAAAGAAAGGGGCCCACACTCTCGTGGGGGAAAGGAGTCAAAAACCTGAGTGGGGAAGGGGGAGGGAAGGCACCTATGAGAGGGTTTGGCCTCCAGAGAGCCGGCATCACGATGAGGAGAGGAGGAGATGTGGGAGACCTGCTTCCATCACACCATCAGAGGCTCCAGAAGGAGCTCACCGAGGAGACAAGGGGCTGACCTGGCAGAGAGAGGATTTAGGGCGTGTAGACACTAGTTGTGGAGGGATGTTTCAGGGTGAAAAGGCAGCTGAATCATGGGGGCAGAGGCTGGGAGGGTCAGAAGTGAGGTAGTGAGTTGCCCATCATTGTTGGTCTTCAAACACACTCTTGCGTAAGCACTTGTCACGGGGCATCCTAGAGGGCTTCCGTATAGGAACTTGGAGACCCTCCTAAGTCACTCACTAAGAATTGGTGATTGGCCGGATTTGGGGCTTCTTGGCGGTGCTATTTCATTAGCTATTCCGCATTGGATTGTGAGCTCTTTGAGGGCAGCCATCCTGTCCCCCCTCTTTTTGTATCTGCACAGTGTGGGACACATGTAGGTGCTTGGTCGGTGTTATTGCCTGGCTGACTGCCCGATGGAGCTGCCTGGGGGTCTCCCTGCGGGCTTGGGGAAGAAGGAGGCATCTGGGAACTCCTGATGGAGCTTGCAATGGGGGCTCCACCTCCCTGGTAGGCAGGATGAAGGCTTTCACGATTTCCATCTCGAGGGCCACATTTACTGAGCTTCGGGAAAGGAGGTCCAGTTTCCCCGTCCATACAAATGCTAACATTCTTCTCTCTTCCATTGGAAGATCCACACAGCCGCGGGTTCGAGGCGATGCCTCCCGTCTCCCAATTAGGGTTGGGGTTCCTCCCTGCTCGCTGAAGCTAGTTCGCTTGCTCAGATAGCGTCTGGGAAGCATTTTGCAGCCGGCTCTATCGATGCTCTCCTTCATAATCATCTCATTCTCCTCCTTTGTGACCGTTGCAGCCAGAAAGGGTCCCGGGACCCGCGGCTGGTCCCGGCTTTCATTTCAGTGTTCTCCTGCTCGAAGCCCGTTTCTCAAGCGTCTCCTTTGCTGGCGAGGAGGTGCTCGTCTTCTTATAGCTCCCTCCGGGCAGGGAGCCTCGTGTTTTGTTCACTTCATGTGGCTTTTTGTTGGGACACGTTCCAGATGTGCTGTGGTCCATTTTACAGTTCTGAAGGTGTGCGTCCGCCTGGCACAGCCCGTGTGCTCGTGGCTTTATCCGCGCTCTTCCCGTTCCGCTTGGATTTCAGGATGCCAGGAACGACCTGGGCGCGTTGGGCGATGTTAGGCCTGGTGGGGCTTGCCCGGAGGAGCCCGGCTCCCTTCGGACGTCGCCTCTCTTCCCTTCGTGTGCATCAGGAACGGGCCGCCTCCCGAGCCCCGATGCTGGGCTGACGGAAGTGGGGAAAGAGTCCAGGTCAGGCCCCGCTCAGGGGCCCGCTTCGTGGCTTCGGCGGAAGGGGAGGGAGTTGATGGGTCTCCCCCAGAGACGACGGCCGAGTCTTTTCCTTGAGGTGCCCAGCCGGGGCGATGCCGGTAAATGATACGAGCCGATGCCGGCATCTTGGGACGCCTCCCCAGAAGCTGTAAAAGTGCGTGTTAGCGTATCCCCAGCACGATGAGCTGCCCACAAGAATCCTCTATCAGAAGGCACGATGAGAGCCGCTCAGGGGGCCCTCCTGTAGGAGGCGGGCTTTTCGAGGGCTAGCGTGAGCCAAGGTAAGGCTAAGGCAGATGGAGGCACCAGCTAGAAGCCTTCCTTATCCCGAGTCCTTCGCTTCCTTCCAAGTTCACCTGAAGTGCTGCTTCCTCTGGAAGGTCGTCCCTGACTGCCTTCCTCAAAAAGTGCCTTGGATAAACTTGTATGTATTTTTGTACATTTATATTAATTGATTAGTGAGTGTTTTTGGAAGCACCTGTGTGCCAGGCACTGTGCTGGGCACGGAGACTGAAGGAAAAGCGTGCAACTCTCAATTGCCATTAAGGAGGTGACGGTCCAGTGTGTGTGTGTGGGGGGGACAGCGTTGACCTATGGAAGAGAGAGGAGGTCATTTGGGGGGATCTAGAAAGGCTTCCTGTAAAAGGAGGAAACAAAGAAGTGCTAAGGAGGGATGACTGCAGGCCCGGGGAGGGGGGCACAATCTATCCTTAAGAAGCGTCTATTCAAAGAGAAGCTGGGTAACCTGGTGGATAGAGCACCGGGCCTGGAGCCAGGAGGAACTGAGTTCAAATCTGGCCTTAGACCTATCCCAGCTGTGTAACTCTTATTGAGTCACTTAACTCCAATTGCCTCGCCTTTACCACTCTTCTGTCTTTGAATTGAACTAAGATAGAAGTAAGAGTTTTAAAAAAAAAATGTATTCAAAGAAAGGACAAAAATCTTTTTTTTTCAAACATACACAAATAAAACAAAAAACAAAAGGATCTCGCCACTTCTTAGAGATTCCTATCACTTAAGCCTCTGGGTAAAGCAACGTAATAACCACAGAATTAAAGGATTATAGCACAGGAACTGGCATTCATCTTCCCTAGCCTGCCCACACCCCGTACTCAGGGGGCAAAAACCCAATGATTGTTTGAACAAATGGAGCCTGTATCCTGTCCTTGCTGCCAAAGCATTTGGGCTTTTTCTGAAATAAGACAGGAAACCCATTGAAAAGATGGGAGAAGGAGGGGTTGGACCAGATGCCCTCCAAGGTCCTTTCTAGCTCTGCATCCATGATCCTATGAACTTCCGATGAATAATAGCTTTTTTGTCTACACACACACACACAAAGCAGAGTGACTTATAGAATCAGAATCGCCATTTGAGGAGGGCTTGTGATTTCCGGCAACCCCACCCTGGGATCCCCCCAGCAGCCTGCTATCCCCGTCCCATCTCACCGGAGATGGTCAGGGCAGACTCCTTCCTCTGGTAGAGAAGCGGAAGCATGGGGGGAGCCCGGGCGCACGATGGGATGGCCACGATGGGGCACGGGGCTGAACAAGACAAGGGAGACCCAGAGAGATTATGCCTTTTGGTCCTCTAAATGAATTTCAGTACTAATTTTGCTCTCTTGGAGCTAATGTTTGCTTGAGGGAATACAGTGTGTGAATGAGGGAATGGATGGCGGATCACTGAGGAGCCACATATGTGGCAAGCATCGTGCTAAGTGCTGGAGGTACAGAGAGAAAGAACGGCGGCCTCTGCTCTCCACAGGCTCTCACTCTCATTGGGAGAGGCAGCGCAGGTCGATCTGAGGAGCCCACGACGGACAGAAGGAGAGAAGGAGAGGAATCTGCTATGGGAGGAAGGTAAATGAAGGGAAACTGAGGCAAGGATGGAAGAAGAGTGTTCACTGGGATTAATGGGTGAAGAGGGAGGAATGTCTAGGACAGAGAAGCAACTCTGGAAGGTGGAGAGGATGGTCTCCAGTTTACACACGAAGTGACTTCTTTCTGGCCACTCAGCTCCCTGATGTGGTAGGATTAGAATTCGGGCCTCTCATTTTCTAGACCGGCAGTCTTTCCACAATGCCGTAGCAGCTGGAGCAGAAGGAGAGTCTCCAACAGGGAAGACGTCCCATCGGAGTGCTTTGAAGAACTGAATGTTTCCTATCAAGCTGGTCATCTGGTGGGTGGAAGTCAGCTCCGATAGATAGGAGTCTCTTTCTCAGCTGCCTTTAGTAAGTGATGTAGACGCGGCTTGTAAGGCAGTTCACGAAAGTCTGGCCTTGTCCCCCTCCCTGTTCTCTCTGTTCTTGTCTTCTGTCACATCAGTCTCCACCTCCCCGACCCTGCATCTCTCTGGGTTTGGTACCCATCTCTGGGGCATACGTTGAAGGTGTTTAAGACGTCTAGCGGTCACTGACTCACTCCCTGGTGAGGCAATGCCTTGGGAGGGAAGCGGGCTGAGTAAATGCTTGTTGGCTTACTGATGGGTCCCAGGACAGGCTCGCTGGGCTCCCGCTGGGCATCCTCAATCTCCAGGGTCCCCCGGTCCTGGGAACACTGTTCATGAGAGCACGATGCCATTTCCAGACCCGATCTGTCTTTTGTGACCCGAGCTACGTTGGCGGGGTGGGTCACCAAGCCTGGAGCTGCTCTTCATAGGCTGTTTTTTTGGACTCGGAGACAAACTCACAGGAAGTGATTTCAGCTGCATCATTACTACAGCCCTTGGCTTCCTTGGCCCTGAATGCCTTGCCAGCTGTTTCTACCTGTCCTGTGTGCCCTTCTGAATTGAGGACATGAAGCGTAATAGCTAGCAGAATTCTATCGGTTTGGCAGGTCTGGTGCTACGTGTAGCCTGGATGTTAGATCAAATCTTAAGTGTCCAGCCAATGGAGTCATTTTGGCCAAGATGTCGATTGCCTCAGCCTATCTCTAACCTGCTTCTCTGATCCTTCATTTGGGTGTAATGGAATGAGGATGGCACCCCTTGTCCTTGCTCCCTCCACATCCCCTCGCACTGTGGTCCCTGCCTGTCAAGATAAATATTTCCTGTGCCACTCTTCCAGCACAGCTCAGTTCCTGTGCCCAAGATTCTCTGCCCTTGGGGCCTCATGAAGTTGGTACCTTCTCTCTGACTCTCTGGACAGGGAAGATCTGCTCTTTGAATCTGGACTAATTGAGTGACCTTGGGCAAGTCACTTAACCTCTCTCTCCCTCAGTTTCCTCAACTGTAAAATGAGGATAATAATAGCCCCTAACTTCCAGGGTTGTTCCAAGGATCAAGTGAGATAATATTTGTAAAACACATTTTAGTCCTTCAAACTTTATAAATGCTAGCTCTTATTATTACTACTATTATTGTTGCTATGATTACATGACTTCCAGTGACTTCCTTCCTTGGGGCCTTCACCATGGTCCCAGTCAGGGGATCTTTCTCCTTTATCCTTGGATCCATCCTCTGACCTTGGAGGTTTTTGCGAAGCAGAGATGAGCTCAATGGGAATAGCCTGCTCTTCTCTGGGCTGATGTGTGGGTCCCATTATCTTTGAAGACAGCCCCTTCCTGACCTCTCAAATCTATGTTGCTTCTAATGGGTCTTTCCCCTTGCACACAGCCCCGTCCATCCTGAATTTGAAGGCTGCTACTATATTATTCTTAGATTTAAGTTCTTCTAATGTTCTAGTTTCCATATATGTGAGGAGATATTCTCCTTTGGTGTCTTCTCATTCAGTACAACAGGCATTTATGTATGAAGTGCCCACTCTGTTCTGGGGACTGTGGGAGGCTCTGGAGATACAAAGACCAATGAAATGGTCCCTTCCCTCAAGGAATTTACTTGGTGGATTGGGGAACAAAATTCAAAATATTCAAATATTCATTTATTCTTTTCTGTATGAAGGTATGTATATCTTTATGGGTGCCAATGACTATAGGACTCAGGAAAGGCTCTTCCTGTACTAGGTAGCACAGGCTGAATTATCTCTTGGCATGGAGGAGACCCTGGGGGCTTCCCCATAGAGTTCCAGATCAGGCAGATCCTATTAAGCTGGAACACCTTCAAGAACTGACCCAGAGATCATGTGTGTATCTTGTCTAATCATTACCCTTGCTAAGCTTAGAGATTCATCCCCATTGGCAGAAGTTTTTGGCTATAAGTAATAAATGGGGGACTTACTTCTAAGGTGCAGAGGGGCTATGATCTGCGTGGTGAAGGGATCTGCATAGGTGAATTCTTCTGTTTCTAAGGTTTGCTTAGCTCTGCTGTCTCCATTTTATACTAGTCCTTCGCCCATCTCTCTCAGAAGTCAGGGCCACTCCAGTACCACCCAAAATGACATTATAAAGACTTTGATTTCCTTATCTTGTTTGACTTTTGATCCTCTAATAGCATGTAAGTTCCTCAAAGGCAGGGCTTTCTTATTTTTGACTTTTTATTCTTAGTGCCTTGTTCATAGTTGGTACTTTAGAAGTATGTGTGTGATTGAATGGAACATAAGAAACTTTGACTAGCAGAAAATGCGAATTTCTTTCAGAAGCCAGTGAAATCACCACTTTTCAAAATGGCGGCCCTAACACTTTCTGCTACATTGAGCTGAGAAAATTGGAGACAACCTAGAAGCCTCACTGTACAGTGTTGGCGAATTACTTGCAAGTGTTTCCCTAGTTCTTACTTGTTCTTCAGGGACTGTGTCTTAACAAGATTGGAACATCTGTCTTTGACTGTGCTAGACAACTTCAAAAACCAGACCAAACCAACTTTAGTGTCATGTGGATGAGATCCAATAGCGAATGTCTGCAAGACTAACAGAAGGAGAACAAGAGCCGAGGCAAACAGAGGGCACAGAAGAAGAGCGAGCACAGGAAGGAAGGGAGCGATGGCATAATGGTACGAATTACTTCCTTCCTGTGGTTTGTTCTGAATTCACAGCTTTGTGTAGGATAGAGAAATGAGGGCCTGGGAAGCAAATCTTTCAGTTACAGGAGATTACTGGAAAGCTCTTGTGTTTGTGTTTTTCTGTTAAGAAAAGCAAAGGTGGGGAATGGAATGCATGGGAAATTATGCACAATAGAAACACTTACTCTATAATAAACAGGAGGCAAACAGGCCTCTTAAAGATGTCAAGGGAAGTATGTTTTGTTACATCTTCTAAAATCCTGTGCTCTTTGTGATGTTATTTGGAAAGGAAAGCCGACTTATGAAAATGAATGGCTTTGGAGCTGAGAGATGTAGAAATTCCTTCCCTTGAGCTCTTATGACTGTGTATTTCAAATTAGGGATTAGCACCTGAGGGTTGGGGAGGAGGCACCGAGGTGGAGATGAACTCTGGGGAGCAATCAGGAGCTATAGATCCTCAAACTGGTATTTGGAGGATCCTACATGATAAGAGCTGGAAGAGCCCTAATTCTCATCTAGTCCAGCCCTGATCCCCCCTCTCCATTTTATATGTGGAGAATCAGGGATCCAGAAAAGCTTGACTGATGTAAAGTTGTAAAAAAAATTTAAATTCCAAGCCAAGGAGTGATTAGAATGAAGACTAAAGCCCTAGTGGGGGATATTTTTGAATATCTGGCAGTTGCAGAATTTCATGGCTGACAGAGATATTCATAAAGTCTTCTCATATTTCTAGGAAATAGCTCTAATGCTCACCCTGACTTCCATCTGTACAACAGATTTACACCAAATTCACACATCATGATTAATTTCCAGCTTTTAGTCATCTCGAATTATGCCATAATAAATGGTATCCTTTTCTTGCCATTGGTCTTTCCTGTGGCATCAGCCTAGTAGTATGATCTCTAGCTCTTTGTATGTAGTAGTATGATCTCTTCAGCTCAGCCACTTTTCTTGCATAGTTTCAAACTTCTATCTGAATGGTTAGATCAAAGTCACAGCTCTACCCAAAGTGAACCAACATGCCTGTTCCCCAATTCATCCACCACTTCATTTTTTCCTCACTGGTTTTGCCAGCATCATGGATGTGAGGTGATTACTTAAAAGTTATTTTATTCTTCACTTCTTTGATTATCAGAGATCTTGAACAGGATCTTAGATTGTTGTCAATAATTTTCCTTTATTCCTTGAAAACCATCCGTTCTCATCCCTTGATCACTTAGCTATTACGGGTGACTCCTAATATTATATATTTGCATCAATTCTTTATAGATTTTTTTTTAAATTTTAAACCCTTAACTTCTGTGTATTGACTTAGGCAATGGGGGTCAAGTGACTTGCCCAGGGTCACACAGCTGGGAAGTGTCTGAGGCTGGATTTGAACCTAGGACCTCCCGTCTCTAGGCCTGGCTCTCAATGCACTGAGCTACCCAGCTGCCCAATTCTTTATAGATTTTGGATGCCAGACCATTATCAGAGTTGTTTAATGAAAGTATTCCCTCACAGTTCAGGGTATTTTCTTTTATTTGAACTTAGGTAAGTTTATTTGTGTAAATACTTTTTGATTTCAATAATAATTTTTCATTTTTTTCTGTTACGATCTTCACAGTTGTGTCTGGCTAGGAATGTTTCCTTTTTCCACAGTTGTGAAAGGAAAGACCTTTCCTTTGCCTCCAATTTCTCAGTAATGAGCGATTCTGATTAGTTAAGTCATTAATTCATTTGAAGTTCCCATGGTGGGAAATGTAGGTCTGAACCAATTTTCTGCCAAACCATCCTCTGGTTTTCTCAGTGATTCTTGTTCCACAAAGTTCCTTTCCTGGTAGTTTGTGGTCTTATATCTACTGAACATGAGAGAGCTGCCCAAGTATGCCTGTTTCCCTTTTATCTCAACTTTAGGATTTTCCTTGTGACCTCTTCGGTGTTACAGGACGCTGCAGAATGATTTGGTGGTGAAACTTGTCAGGTTATTGTACAGTCATTTTATTGAGGGATTGGAGCAGGAATCATGTGGAAGAGACCATGATGTTGCAAAGAGAGAAAAGTAAAGTTCTTTTAACTATTAGCATTTTAGACCAGTGTTTTGCATATAGAAAGCACTTAATAAATGCTTTATTTATCCATCTATTCAAAACACAGCAAATGCTCATTGACTTTAAATCCAATTAAAACCCAACTTTACTGATTAGGAAAAATAATTTAATTCCAGAGATTAAAAGGGATAAAGTACTATCCCACTTCTATATCACCATAGCACACAATTTGTTGGACATTTTTCTCTAGAGAGCCAGCAAGAACTAAGGTAAAGCTTTTAAGACAGTTCACCTACTTCCCCTACTGTTACCCTCTCCAAACCCCACCACGTTCCTTCCAGGCTAAGCCTCTTATAGTTAATAGTGCTAAAAATAGCTAGTGTTTAGAGAGCAATTTAAAGCACTTTACAAATATCATTTTATTTTTATTCTTAAACACAACCCTGGGAGGTTGATACCATGATTATCCCTAATTTGCAGAAGAGGAAATTTAGAGTTTAAGAGACTTGTTCAGTGTCACACAAGTAGTAAATGTCTGAGACTTGTTTTGTCACAAGGTCTTCTTGACTTCAAGTTGAGCCCCCTAACCACCGTACCGCCTAGCTGCCTCAAGAAAATTCCTTTCCCCTTAAGGGCCAAGCCTAGATTACCTGTTGGTAGAACAACTGTTCATGCCAAAACAGGAAGGAAGAGCAAAAGGTTGTGGGTAATCAGGAGAGTTGGCAGATGTTCATGAAGGTTGTGGCCATGATGGGAGCCAGATGCATCCAAGAACGGCAGCCCTGCCTGCCTTCCTGAGGAGGGCCCCCAGCACAAAACAAGCATAGCCGCCACCATGGAAACATTTAAAAAAGAAACTAGGATGAAGCCCCAAATTTGTGATCCTCTTTCTCAGGTTAGGAGACTTTTCTTTGAAGTGGCCATCCATCACCTTTTAGCATGATAAGGCTAACATTCTTATCAGCAGTTGACTTAAACTTTTAAGTGGCTGAAATAGCAAAATTATAGAGCTCTGTGTGTCTGAAGCAGTGGAGGGAGGGATATCTCAGTATAAAAGTGGGGCTCTGAGGGAACGTTTTGCACATTTACTTGGTAAATGACAAGACTATGGATGCACCAAATAGAGTAGACTGCAGACAAGAGCCCATCTCTGACCCTTCCTAGAATACGGGAGAATAAAGGTCTTTGATCCCAGGATTTCTTTTTACCATTAAAAAATGACATTTCTCCCCCAACTCCGATCACATGTTGTTGTATCCTTAACGTACTTTTAGAATTAGCCAAAGGATTCAATGTGGGATAACCTCCAGGATACAATATAAAATCCTCTCTTTGGCATCCACAATTTTTTCAGACTCTCCCCCGACCCCACACATATACGTGCTCCCATTTCCATCCTTCTTATAGTTTATAGCTCCCATGTGCCAAGCAATCCATTGACACCAGTCTCCCTTATTTCAGGAATAACATACCCCAGCTTCTAACTGATTATTCTCACTAGCTGTTCCCCATGTGTGGAATTCTCTCCTTCCTCGTCTCTGGCTTCTGCCCTTTCTGTCTTCTGTCAAGTCCCAATAAAATCCTGTCTTCTGGAGGAAGCCCTTCCCAGGCCCCCTGATATCTTGTCCTTATTTGATCCTTGGCTCTTTCCTTTTTGGTTAAAATGACCATTATTTCTTCCTTGAGAACATTCTTGGTAGCCCTTCATAGCTGATCCCCCATCCTGGCTCCTCTGGCTGTTTGATGGTATCTTTTGAGAATTTTGGGGACAATCAGGTAATTTCCTTGAGTTTATAATCTGGAGGAAAATATTTTGTGTTTTAAACTTTTTTTTTGCTGGCTCCCAGATATCTTTATTTATGTTTTCTTGGAATATCTGGAATAAGGGTCATTTCTTGTATATGAGATTTGGATTTGTGGCCCTTGTGCCTACTCTTGGTGGGTATAAACTTTCCAGTGGCAATAGCCAAATTTTCTCCTCTGAGGTTAATGATACTTTGGTACCCCTGGGCCTATCACCATGGACCCTCCCAACAGCGATAGAGCTTATAACCCATCCACACCTTCTCCTCTAGTTCGGTTCTCATCCCTCCCTCATCTCTTGTGTTGAGGATCTTACAGTTTGCTGGGAGGTCACATTCCGTGTGCCCTGGATGCCGGTCCAGCATGCTTCACAATTGGCCCAGCACATTCTTGGTCTCACTCATTCTTGATGTCTTTTAGGCCACTTCTCCATGCACGTCTTTACTTACTTCCTCTCACTGTTGACCTTTGCAAAGTTGAATTTTTCCAGAGATGATGGTATTTGGTGGTTCACAAAAGTAGGGAGTATTTTTTAAGACCTGGAATTTGGATAGAAGGAGCAGCTTAGAACTTTGGAAAGGGTCAGTTCCTCACAAAACATTTGAAAAGTGGAAGTCGCCCAACACTAATTCCATTCTATAGACATCTGCTTAGACTCTATTATGTTCAGAGCATTGGGTCAGGTATTGGGCATTATTAGAAAATTCAAGATTACTGTAAAACAACTTGTTCTAACTTTTATTAATTGTGAATAACCATGTGTCAGATGCTGCGAACGTTCCCCTTGCTCTCATGGCACTCACTATTTCGAATGGCAGCAGCAGTCTTTTAACTGGTCTGTCTTTGGCCCTTCTTTTTCCAGTCTGTCCGACACACTGTGAGGGGATGAATCTTTCTAAAGCACATCCTTAATCGTGTTAACTCCAATGCCAAAAAGTCTTCAGTGGCTTTTAATTGCATCCTGAATAAAGGCCAAACTCATCAGCCTATTTTTAATAATAATGATGATGATGATTTTAAAGTTTAGAAAATGAATTTCCTATTCCCAAGGAATGTGCAAGAATCTGGCTTCTCTTTTTGTTCCTTGTTAATTCCTTCCCTCCAACTCTCTTAAGTCAACGACTTAAGGAGCTTTGGAAATCTCCTTTAAAGATTGAAGTGATTGATGCATCCTCTCTTAAGAGCTCTCCCACTTATCCTGTTTATACAAGTAGGACCCGATTCGGGAGGACAGATGCATCTTGGGTATGATGAGCCCTTGCAGTGGGTGGTGCGGTGCCCCAGATGTCCGAATCAGTAACAGAACTTTCATCTTGAGTGTATCACAGTGAAGTCTCATCCATTGCCAAAAATGGAGAGAGAAAGCTGAGCTTTTAACTTGTGGTTCAGGCAGGGCTCTGGCCTATTGATCTGTTGCCTAGAAAAGCCAGACATAACCCAACAGAAGGGATTGTTAGCTCTCTAGTGATTTTAATGTTGGCATCTCCAGGCATGGCTATTGTTGTTGAGATTAGTCATGTCTGAAATAGTTCTGTGGGATCAACCTCTGGCGGGCCTCCATTAATCCTCTTCAGTGAATAAAAACTGATTTTTTTCCTTGTTGCAATGATGATTTATGAGGTTCTGAGATTCTAGTTGTCTCTGCAACCCCTGAAGTCTTGGGGGCAACACTGTGTCTTCCAGCACTTACCACTTGCTGTTATTCCAAGTTGCCCAGGAGGGACAATGGTGTTTCTGTATTCAGCTGATTGTGGAAGTCTGTCTTTATGCAGTTTGGGATTTGATGAGGTCGTTGGTGTTCAGAACTTTTCTCTTAGGTCTTGAGGTCCATCTCAATATTATTACACATTCTTGAGTACTGGAGATAGTTTCTAACCAATCAGATGAACAGTGTGTGTGTGTTTGGGTAGGAACATTGGGATTCCCTTGAGAGTGAACTGGGGAAGATTGCTTCATGAGAGCATGGCCTGGAATTACGGGAGTGGTAGGGACCCCAGTAGCACATCTGGTCTATCTCCTTATCCTCAGGTAAGTCTGTGGCTAATTCCCAGCCATTCGATCTGCATAGCTTTCTTTCTTTTTTGTTTTTTTCCTTCTGAGATGAGTTTCTTAACTTAAGATGATTGCTTAACCTCAGGGTACTTACTGGCTTCCCAAGACTGTTAAATCAAATTGGTTGGACTAGAAGAAGCAGATAGATAGTGCATTAAGGAAGCATTTCAGTGGTACAGAGGATAACATGCTAGGCTTGGAGTTAGGGAGATTGGAGTTTAGATCTGGCTTCAGGCACTTAATATCTATGTGACCCTGGGCAAGTCATTTAACTTCTCTTTGCCTCAGTTTCCTCAGATCTACCATCTAACATATGGGGTTTTTGGGAAATGTAAGTGAGACTGTTTGTTTGTTTTTTTAAGTGCTTAACTAGTTAGCCTGCCACATAATAGGTACTATATAAATGATTACTTCCCTTCCCTTCCCATCTAAGACCCCTTTTGATTCCAATTTGATGATCCTGTTTCTGGAACTTAGCATCACACTTGGTTCATATGTGGTTAATTGGGTCCATTTGGTCATGTGCCAGAGTTCCAGATCCATCTCCATCTATTTCCCCCAGCTTTGTGGTTAAGGTGCAGTGACCTTGAGAAGCTAGAGAGAGTGGCATATTCAAGACTTGCCATTTTGATTTTTAAAATGATCATGAAAAGTTTCTAAGACCAGCCCAATCCCAGAGAAAATAGGTCAGGAGGTGAACATTTTTGCCACATTTACAGAATAATACTGATTTATATCAGGGTTGCAAAAATGGGTCAACATTAAGAAAATGATTAAGGCAATTGATTAGGGTACTCTGTTATCCACTGACTGAATTGTGTGACTCTGGATAAGTCATAAGCTCTTTAGTGTTCTGGGAAGCTGTTTGAGACCATCAGATACAGAGTGTATGTAGACTTCCATTGGTAGAGGGGCTCACCTCCTTTGGGAGCTTTCCCATACAACCTTTGCAAAGAAGAATTAGTGCTTGGAGAGGGCGAGGATGTTGGGGGCCATGCCAAGGGCAGGAAGGAGAAAGCTGGAATCACACCTATGCCAGGGGATGAGGACCTGAATAAGATGCTTTGTAGTGGGAGGGCAGATGAGGGAGGAATGGGGAGGCTGGGTCACAAGGCTTAGAAATGGATTGTCCTGCTAGAGGGAGGGAGAGGAAAGGGTTCCAGAGGAGCCTTGGAGATAGTCATGACCTCATCAGAAAAAGGAAACTTGGAAATGACCATGAATTTTCCCTCTACACCAAATGGACTGTCATTTTAATGATAATAATAATAAACAAGGAAAAGTGATTTAAGGGAAACTTTGTATTGAAGATAACAGCCTGCTGTGTCCTAAAAGATGTCTTTTCATGCTTCTTAGGTATTAAAGATGTGGATATACTATTTAAATAATTTAAGGTTAACACTTTATACAACTTGGATTTTTCTGTCTCTTTTTTTCCAGGTAAAAGGGTTAGTCTTTGACTTCTTAGCTTACTTAGTGGCAGCTGGGTGGCACAGTGGATGAAGGGCTGGATTTTGGAAGACTTGAGTTCAAATCCTGTCTCAGACATTTATTAGCTGTATGTCCTTGGACAAGACACTTAATGTTTCTCAGGCTCAGTTTCCTCATCTGTAAAATGGGGATAATAATAGATAGCAACTACCTCCTTGGGTTGTTGTGAGGATCCAGTGAGCTAAAGTCTGAAAAGCTATATCGGTGTTCCTTATTATTATCAGTGAATCCATAAACATTTAGACTAGAATGGCTCTGACCAAAACCAGTAATTAGAAGGGATCTGATTCTTTTCAGTCCCTGCATTTAGTTTCTCTTGATCTAATTTCCATTCTTCTGGGCAGGGACCTGATAGAGGGGGTGAAGCCTCTGACCAGGAGTCAGGAAAACTTGAGTTCAAATCTAGCCTCTGGAACTTTTGTACTGTAAGACCCTCTGCAGAGCATATCACCTCTGTTTACCTCAGTTTATTCATCTATAAAATGGGGATAATAATAGCATCTATCTTCTAGGATTGTTGTGAGGATAAAATAAGTTAATATTTGTAAAGCTCTCTGAAAACTTTAATGAGCTTCTGGAAATGGGAGCTATTTATCTCTTGGATTCTATCCAAATGCTGATTGTGCCCTGGGGTAATGGTTATATTCTGAGGTTACACATAGGGTGGTGGAGTGGATCCAGTTCTGCTTTTGGAGCTGGAGTCAACAAGACCTTCCATCAGGCCCTACCTTAGACATTTACCAGCTTCCCGATCTGGAATAATCCATGAAGCCTATTTAAGGGTCAGTTTTCTCCTCTTTACAGTGGGGATAATGCGCATGGTTACTTCCAGTAACAGGGCATCTAGAGGAATCAGGAAGACTCCCCTTTCTCAGTTCAAATCCTGCCTCAGACATTTATTAGTGATGTGACCCTGGGCAAGTCATTCACCCTGTTTGTTTCTGTTTCTTCATCTGTAAAATGGGCTGGAGGAGGAAGCAACAAATCACTTTAGTACCTTTGCCAAGAAAACCCCAAATGGGGTCATGAAGAATCAGATAGGGCCGAATTACAACAAATTTGTACCTCCTGTCAGTGTTTTGATCCAACACATAGATAGCTTTGCAAACTTTAGCCTGATCTCTGTGTTGTTGTGGTGGCTATTATGATTACTACCTCTCCTTCTCCTCTTCCTCTTCTTCCTCTTCTTCTTCTTCCTCCTCCTCCTCCTCCTGCAACACTGGGTGACCATCATGGTCCTTTTCTACTACCTAAAGTTCTTCCCTTTTTTGTTCATGGAGGGAAATCAGTAAAGGGCCTATTAAGCTTCTGATTTGAATGTCACTGGAATTCCTTTCTTGGAAACACACCTTCTTGCTAACCATAACAGCCTGGAGGGCAATCAGAAAACCAGGCCTGAATTCCAGGTCCACCCTTTCTAAGAATAACTGCTTCCCTTTTTTCCTAGACAAGGTGATTTTTCATTCCTTCTCCTCCAAGGTGGTCTCCTGTTTCATTGCCACTTTTCAAATTAAACTTGGGGCTTAAGTCCAGAGTTTTTTGGGGCTTGTTCACTGGCTTGTGAAGGGAAGTTCTATTATTCAGTACTGCCTGTGTGTTCCCTCCAGCAGTATCTTAAGAAGAATTAAGAGCATTAGGAATCTGTGGTCTGCAAGCCCACTGACTCCGCAGGACCTGATCCTGATGGATGGTGGAATGCATCCATGTCCTTTGTTTCCAGCACATTACCCAGCATCATGTTGGAGCGTGTCCTCATGTTGTACCAGGTAGCAGAACCTCCTGTGGGGAGAGTGCAAATATGCACCCTCTGGGGCCCCCCTTTATTCCCTCCAAATGTCGCAGGCTCATATTTAACCTCCATTTCTGATGGTGGGGAGAAACTGCCCCCTTGATGGTGAAGGAACCTCTCATCCATCAGGACTCAGTTTACAGAAAGGCTTGGCCAGATCATCAGGAAGGGGGTCACTTGTTGAGAACAACTTTATGATCAGAACATGGTTGTAGAAAGATGAATGGAAAAAGCCATTCTCTTACCCAGTGGCTCACTGCATAAAGGCCTAGAATGCCAGACCTTCTCTCTGCCTTAGAGCTCCAGGCTCCTCGGCATCCTGAAGTCCTTCTCTCCACAGGATTCTCTGTGAAGTGGGTAGAGCACGAGGACTTGAGAGGACTTGAGTTCAAAACTGATCTCAAACACCGCTTTACTAGCTGGGTGACTCAGGGTAAGTCACCTACCCTTGCTGGCCTCAGTTTCCCCATCTGTCAAATGAGTTGGGGAAGGAAATGGTAAACTGCTCTAGTATCTCTTCCAAGAAAACCACACAAGGGGTCAGGAAGAGCCAGAGACAACTGACCAACAACAGCAACAACAACAAAAATATATGTATATACATACATGCATATATGTGTATCCACATCTCTGTCTGTACTTAGGGTACTAGAGGCTCAGATGGAATCAATGATGGAGCTGGTGAAATAGAGTTGGACTTGGAGTCCCAAGACTCGCTTCCAAATCCTGTCTCTGTCACTTGCCTCCTATTCCAAAGCCTTTTTAGGGACTCATCACTGTGCCAAACACAGGGACACAAAGGGAGGTGGTGGGCTCCCTAGGGAAGGGCCCCTTCCAAGGGGAGAGACAACATGGAAACGATGGGGTCTGTGCATCCACGAATTGTTGCCTCTGAAGGGACAGCACTGGCAGCTTGAGGGACCAGGAGGGGCCTCTTGCAGGAGGTGGGATTGTAGCTGAGTCTGGAAGAAAGCCAGAGAATTGGTGGCCTGGAGTTCAGGGGTAAAACATGCCAAGCAGGAAGGACCACTCCTGCCATGGTGATGGGAGACAAGGAGTCATGTGTGAACCCTAGTGATCTGAGACTGCCTGGAGGGGAGGAAAGTGTAAGAATACTGAGGAGATCAAAAGAGGGGACTTAATACTCTAGCCTGAGTGCCACAGAGAGCCACTGGCACCCACTGAGAAGAGGGTTCAGATCTACAGTTCAGAACTAAACAATCACTTCGATTGCTAAGAAGAAGGGAGATTGGAACAGGGAGAGACATTAGGCAGAGAGACTTGTTAGAAGACTGTTGTAGAGCTAGTCTAGGCAAGGAACGTTGTGGGCCTGAACAAGGGGGGCTGTTCACTAGAGAGAAGGGGCTGTAGGGAAGAGATATTCTGAAGGGAGGAACTAATAGGTCTTGGCAACACATTGGATACAGGGATGAGTGTGAGTGATGAGCTGAGGAGGTCTCTGAGGTGGTGATCCCGACTCATTGGGATGGCTGTGTCTTTGGCACAGTTGGGAAGAAGGGATGGTTTTGTGGGAAAATGACGAGTTCTTTGTTGAGTTTCAGATGCCCACACGATAGTGGATTTGAGATTTCCAAAAGGCATTTGGTGATGCAGGAATAGATCAGTAGGAAACCAGGGTCCGATACAGGGATCTTAGGATCGTTTGAAGAGAGATGGTGATTGAACACATGGGAACTGGTGACATCATTAAGTTAGGGTGGAGGGAAAAGAGAAGATGGTTTGGGACAGCCTCTGGGGACACCCATAGAGGGTGTGACATGGAGAGGAGACAGAGGGATGACTGAATAGACTGAAGAACCAGGAGAGGGCAACACCCTAAACACCTGCAGAGGAGGGAGTGTTCCAGCAAAGATGAATAGCGTCAAATGGTGGAGTTCTATTTTTTTCATTAAAAAATGTATTTAATTAATTTAGAACATTTTTCCATAGTCATAGGATTCATGTTCTATCCTTCCCCTCCTCCAACCCCCTCCCATAGCCAACGCACAATTCCACTGAGTTTTACATGTGCCATTGATCAAGACCAATTTCCATATTATTGATATTTGCATTAGAGTGCTCATTTCCCTAATTATATCCCCATCCTCCCATGTGATCAGGCAGTTGTTTTTCTTCTGTGTTTTTACTCCTGCAGTTCTTCCTCTGAGTGTGGTTAGCATTCTTTCTCATAGGTCCCTCATAGTTGGCCTGGGTCATTGCATTGCTGCTAGTACAGAAGTCCATTACATTCAATTTTACCACAGTGTATCAGTCTCTGTGTTCAATGTTCTCCTGGTTCTGCTCCTTTCACTCTGCATCAATTCCTGGAGGTCTTTCCAGTTCACATGGAATAATGATGGAGTTCTAGAAGGATGAAGACAGGGGAAAAGCTTTCAGGTTTGGCAATTAAGGGGCCATTGGTAACTTGGGGGTCCAATTTCAGGTGAATGATAAAGTTGGAAACCTGACTGCCAAGGGTATAGAAGAGAGGAAATAGAGGTACAGGGATACAGACTTGCCAAGAAGGCAAGAATTCCAGCTGCTAGCTCCTTCTCTTCTTCATGTACGATTATCCTGATGCCAAATTGACCTACCCCTCCTTACTCCCTCTGCTTAGCTCCAGTCCTTTCTTTTCAGTTAAGAGGTCATCTTATCCAATTCCTTCTTTTTGAAAAATTCAAATTATGAGCCCCCATTCCAAAACTATTATTGATCAGTTCCATCATGCAAATATCAACCTTTCTGAGGACTGCTATGTGGCAGGAGACTTTATTTCATTTTTATACAAGTAATATAATTCTGTTTTCATTATGTTTATTACTGCTGTAGAACAAGGAAAATTACATTATATCTCCATTTTTTAGGGTGACATTCATCTTCTAATAAAGTATTAGGATGGGGGCGGGTTAGCTAGATGGCTCAGTGGAATGAGAGTCAGGCCCAGAGATGGGAGGTCCTGACCTCAGACACTTCCTATCGTGTGACCCTGGGCAAGTCACTTAACTCCATTGCCTAGCCCTTACTGCTCTTCTTCCTTGGAAGCCATACACAATACTGACTCTAAGATCGAAGGTAAGAGTTTAAAAAAAAAAAAAAGGATTAGATTGGACTTTCTGTGATTTGTGGGAAATGACTGCTGCCCTTCGAATTTATAGAGACATTTATTGACATGAACTAATGCCCCAAAATGCAGATCTTCTCTTTCATTTATGTCTGGTGTTTCCACCTGACCTGCAGAAGCACTTGATTTAAGGGTATCTGGAAGAGGAAGTGGGCCGCTGTCCTAGTTCTCAGAAAGGGAAATAAAGAGATTCCATCCATCTACAGGTCAGTGTGGTGAAAGTCTGTTCCCAGAAACATTTTAGGTCAGATTATTGAATGGCTAGTTTGTGGACACCAAAAGGGAAGAAGTGGTGACCTTGGGAGCCAGCCTGAGTTCCCTGAGAATAAATCATGGCAGACCAGCCAGATTGCCTGTTATGGTGAGATACCTGGAGGACTAAAGATATTTACTGAAGTCATCTTGTGCTCTATGAATGTAACATAAGATAAAGGTTTTGGGAAAAAAGAAGGCTCAAAACTCCTAGAAAGGAAGCCTCTGAAGTGTTTTCATGAAGAAGCAAGGATTGAACTTCCCCAACCCCTTAATTTTAGGGCTTTTCTGCTCTTATTTTCTATTTATCTTGTCTATAGCTTGCTTTCTACTTATTTACCTGCATGCTTTCTTTTTCATTAGATTAGAAGCTTCTGGAGGGCAGGGACTATCCTTTACCTCTTTTTGTGCTTAGCTTAGCACAGTTCCTTGCACTTAGTAAATGCTTATGAAATGCTGTTTGATTGATTGATTGATTAGGCTTGGTTTCCTTAGCCCTAGCATGGAAGTCCCTGGCACATAGTAGGTACTTGGTAAAAATGCCCATGGAATGACTAACCAAATGATTTCTGAGGCCTTTGAGCCCAGCCCCTGCCTGAGTATGAGACAGCCTCCAGACAGGTGTTCATTGACCGGCAGGGAGACCTTAGCCCACTTCCTCTTGAAGCAGCATGCCCATCCTCCTTTCATACAGTTCCATTTATAAGGGTCCAAGCTCCTTAAGATGGCGACCCTGTGGTGTCTGGTGTAAGGGATAAAAAGGGGTTTTGGTTGGGTGAATATTAAAGGGGATGTTCACCAGAGAATTGAATAAACATCAATCCCCAATAAAAAATCCTCAAGTCAAAATGACTTTTATGGTAGTTTATTTAAAAATGAGAGGAGGGAGAGAAAGTAAGAAAATCAGAAAGAGGATAGGGTAGGATAAGTAATCTAACAGATTGAGTAATCTGCTCCGGCCCCTGGTTCAACCCAGGGAGGTTTAACTAGTCCTCAGTCAGAGAAGGCTGAGGACCGAGGATGAATGAAGCAGAAGCTTCAGGCTTGAATCCTCTCTTGAAAGGAGAGTTCCTTCAGAGAAAGATCAGTCTTTACACTCACCATGTGTAGTTCCAAGGGAGAGATTAAGAGCAGTCTCACCTGGTCCAAGGTCTCAGCCAGCACTCCTTCAGGTCCAACCCAGGAACAAGAAGAGCCTTACAGGTTGTTGTTACTCCCTTTTAAAGGCACTTATTTTGCATCACTTCCTGTGCCTTCCTCTTAGTTTACGTGTCCAATCACAACAGACACTTTTCTTAGGACTGCCCAGGTGGCAGTCAGTCCATTCTGATTTGTCACCCACTTTTGCACATGTGGGTTAAAGACTTCCCCACTTGTGAATTAAGGGATGATGTTTTTGCCTTTGGTGATTAAATCTAAAGATGGGCAGGGTAGATTTAATTTCATTATCACACTGGCCAGAATGGACATCACTCAGCAAAATCTGAGAAGCCATTTCTTCCCTCTTTCTGGAAGGAGATAGTTTGCTTATTCCACTCATGGCTCTAGGAGAAACCCCCTGGATTCATTTCCTCAAGGGAAACTATTTCCTTTCAGAAACTCCTCTGATGTCCTGGAAACAAGGCCTTCCAGAACGAATGTTGGGAGGGACCTCAGAGGTGATCTGGGCATCCCCTGGCCTGAGGTGCTCAAGCCATGTGCCCAACGCCACAGGGAAGGAAGTGTCAGAGGCAGAGTTTGAACCCTGGGCTCCTGACTTGAGCCAGGATCCTTTTATCATGGCCCTTTATATCCTTTTTAAGATCCCCACCCCCTGCCCCCATGCCTTCTTCCATAGTGGCCATCACTCTGGGGGCCTTGACAAGCTGTCCACTCTGCCACTCCGGGCCCAGGAACTGACTCTGGGTCTGCCGTCCAAGGACTGGCCTAGGGCAAACTTGGAGAGGATCACCACTGGGCTGGGATGAAGGGGATTCATTTCTTTTTTCTCCAACAAAACAGAACCATTCACTTTCTCCCCCAGTACAATCATACCTCATGAAAGGAAGTCCAGATTAGGAAAACGAATCACTGACCTCCTCTGGCCCCACCTGGCTCACCTGTGTGCCACAACTCAAGTATCTAAGAGTAGGGAATGCTCAGAGTAATTTGTTTTCCAAGCTCAGAAAGATTGAAATACCAATCCCTTAGGCACGGTGGCATTCGGAGTCTCCTTAGGAGAGGTGGTTCTTGAAAAAGGATTCTTCCTTGGATTAGAAAGGCAACCACTGATGCATCAATGGGCCAGCAAGCATTGCCCCATCGGTGCTGGGGGTGCGGTTTGGTGGGAAGAGGGATGCCCTTAGCAGCAGGGGCTCTGAGTTAGAGTCTGGCTCTGCACCTCATCCCTCCTGTGACCTGTTAATCACCTGCTCTTGGCCTCAGCTTCCATATTGTAAAATTAGTGGGTTAAACCAGAGGACCTTCAAGGTCTTTCCCAGTGATTGGGCTTTAGTCCCCTCATTACTAATACCTTCCTGACATTTGTTTTAGTTGTTTCTTCAATGTCTAGTTGAAAATAACTTGTACCGTGAACTCTCCTCCCCTCTATTACTATCCACTCAACCAATACTTAGTCACTATCTTCCTCTCTGGCTGTACTCCAGGTGATGAGTTTCAGCAACAGCTTTTGGGTATGGTGAATTGTTACCAGACATAACCCCTGGCCACCGGGCCGTCCACCTGCTCCATGGGGAGGAGTAAAAGCATTCACCTGCTGAAGGGACACACTCAGGGGATTTCTCCTTGCTGACTCCAATGCTTAGAGACAGAGAGAGAGAGACAGACAGAGAGCAAGTGAGGGACAGAGAGAGTATGTGTGTGTGAGAGAGACAGAGAGACAGAGAGACAGAGAGGCAGAAAGACAGAGAATGAGAGACAGAGAAAGTGTGTGAGAGAGACACACAGAGACAAAGACAGAGACACAGTGAGACAGAGAAAGTGAGAGAGAGAGAGAGAGAGCAAGAGAGAGGGAAGGAGGGAGAAAGACAGAGGGACAGAGACAAAGATAGTCACAGAGACAGAGACAGAGAGAGGGAGTGCACCACCAGCCTTTGCATTGGGCATGCCTGTCAGGAAGAGGGGAGGTTAATAAAAGCAGTGTGCTGATGGCCATTCTCCCCCCCTTGTGTCCCCATTCGTGACCTAAAGTCGTTCCGAATGCAGAGATGGTGCTGAATGTGGTCCTGGCTAACATGCTGTCCTGTCCAGCATGGCCTGAAGCGAATGAGGAGCTCCCAGACACAACTGGCTCTGGTTTAGCCGACGAGCTGTTGGCCTGCTTGCAGAGGAAACCATTCTCTAAAGTCAGATTTCCTGTTCTTGAAGGCCAATTTGGAATGCTCTGCTGGTATCAAATACCCACATTGAAGTCTTGGAGGGCTCCCTTTTCAAAGCTAACCTCCTGTAGGGCAAGGAGCAAAGAGCTCTGGGTTTCAGCAGAAGACACGAGGCAGTGCTTGAATCAAGGCTTATTAGTTGTGTTGTCTCAGACAAGCTCAAGCTGGCCTCAGACACTTACTAGCTGTGTGTCTCTGAGCAAATCATGTAACGTTGGTGGCCTCAGTTTCCTCATCTGTAAAATGAACTGGAGGAGGAAATAGCCAACCACTCTGGTATCTTTGCCATGAAACCCCACAACGAAGTCATGAAGAGCTGGTCATGACTGAAAAACATGTGAACTGCAAAAGGCAAGTCTCTTCCTCAGGCTCCCCATCGGCGAAATGGAACCCTAATCATCCTCTGAGCACCCTCTGAAGGTATGTATGGAGGAGGGCCTCCATGTCCCTTCACAGCCGCTTTGACTCCTTCTGGCTTGAAGTCAATGATGCCAGGATGCCATCCAAGCTCTGCGTACTAGAAAAGGGTGATTCCGTTCCTCGTGGTGTCCAGGGAGCCAGGGGGTCCCGTGGCGCAGCAGCCTTGCTTCGTGTGCTTTCTCTTGGGATCGCTCACCTGCATCTCCCCCTGGTTAGCTCGGGGCATATGGGGCTGCTCTCTCCATCTCTGTTTGCCCCCTTGATGCCTGGCGCGATGAGCCGAGACAGCCCGACCCTTGAATAAAACCGGTTTGCTGCCTTCTGACTCGGGACCAGAGGAGCTCCCCTGGGCTTCTGGAAGAGTTTTACAGAAACAGTTTTGGGGTTCTTAGAGTTTCCCATAGTTCATGACCCCATTTGGGGTTTTCTTGGCAGAGATCCTGGGTGGGGGGGGAGGTCGGCCATTTTCTTCTCCAGCTCCTCTTACAGATGAGGAAACTGAGGCCAATAGGTTTAGGTGACTTGCCCAGGGCCATACAGCTAATCAACGTCTGAGGCAGGTTAAAATTCAGGAAGAGGAGTCTGACTCCAGAGCCACCTGGCTGCCCCAAGAAATAGAATCAATGCCATCATAGGTGTTATTGGTAGCATGGAGCTGTGGGCACCCTTGGGCACAGGCTTGTGGCCCTGTTTCTATTGGAGGTGGATACCCGGCTACGGCACGCAGAAGCCATTTCGTTAAGGGTTGTGGATCCTTTCTGTCGACTCTATTTCTTTAGGATGCTCTCAGAGGTACTTGCTGGCTCTCCCACTAGAACATCAGCACCTGGACTTAGGGATTGCTTCTTCCTCTGTGCCCAAGCCCCTAGGCCAGAACTCATGCCTGGCCCATAGTGGGTGCTTCACGGCAGCTGGAGTTCCAGGGGATCATGGTGGGACTGGTCTGGAGGCTGGAAGACATGAATTTAAATGCAGCCTCAGACGTTCACTTGCTTTGTGACCCTGGACAAGTCACGTACCTCCATCTGCCTCATCTTCTTCATCTGTAAAATGGGCAGAGCGATAGCACCCAGTCTCCAGAATGACAGTGAGGATTAAGTTAGATAGCATTTGTAAAGGGCCCTACAACCTCAAAGAGCCACATGTGTGCTCACGATTCTTTTGGCTATTATTATGAAGAGGCAGTGTGGTGGGGTAGGCAAGGGAGTCAGCTTCTGACGCTGACTTGAACCCTGGGCATGTTATTGAGTACTCTTTCCCCATATTGAATCAGTTTCCCCATTTGTCAAAGGATGGGGCAGGCCTGGATGGCCTCTAAGGCCACTGAACCCTGTTTGCCTCAGTTTCCTCATCTGTAAAATGAACTGGAGAAGGAAATGGCAAACCACGTCAGAAACTTTGCCAAGAAAACCAAAATGGGGCCATGGAGAGCCAAGTGTGACTGAAGATGACCCAACACACACCGAGCCACTGGCAGCGGCCATCCCCACCTGGCTTGGTTTCCTGGACCTGGACTTTGTGTGTTCTCATTTGCCTCTAGCACAGGGCTGAGCCCCCTCCTTCCTCCCAGGGAGCCCGACCTCTCCGGAGTGGCCAAGAGGAGCAGAAATTCTTGCACAGAGTGAGGCTTCCGGGAAATAGATTGGGTTTTCCCAGGCGCCAGACCCGTGCTGAAGCTCAATTTGTTCTAGCGCGCCGTGGGGGCCGGGAAGTAGCCTCCTTCCACCTGCCACCTGCCTCGAGGATGCTCTCGGCAATTAGACCTGCTCTGGAGAAGCTTCTTCACATTTTCCCAGCTACATGGAGAGGCTTCTGGCAGGACTTCAGGTTTTCTGCCGCTGCTGGAGGCTGTGGAGGTGCTGCTGGGGGTGGGGAGGGAAAGCTTGGCTAGAAAGCCTCTCTTAGTGAGTCTTAGGGCCCAGCTTCCCCCTTCTGCCCTGATGCTATTTGCTCTTTCGAAAAGCAGCGTGGCGTAAACCATGAAAGCCACCAGCTCCATCCTCTGGGCTCCATCGAGCAAGCTTGGGACCGGCATCGGGATGCTGAGACAGCCTGGAGGGGCTGGGAAGAGCTCGTCCACTTCTCCCTGGCTGTCTGCCTGTCTGTTTGCCTGTCTGTCTCCCCCTTTTCTCTCTCTGCATCTTTCTCTGTGTCTTCTCTTCTCTGTCCCCCCATCTTTGTCTCTCTGTGTGTCTCTTTCTCTTTCTCCCTCTTTTCTCTCTCTGTCTCTGTCTTTCTCTGCATCTCTGTCAGTCTGTCTCTCTGTGTGTCTCTTTCTGTCTCCCCCTTCTCTCTCTGTGTCTCTTCATCTCTGTCTCTCTCTCTCTCCCCGTCTCTCTGCATCTCTGTCAGTCTGTCTCTCTCTGTGTCTCTTTCTGTGTCTCTGAGTCTCTCTGTGTCTCTGTCAGTCTGTCTCTCTCTGTCTCTCACACACATTTATAATTTTCTAGAAATATATGAAATAGTACATATGCATGGATATCTGTATTTGTGTCTCTACACGTGTTATACACACTACATATGTGCCCACATATGGACACATATGCATGTATGGCCCCCACATATGTGTGTATCTGCCCATATACACACACACGTGGCTTCTTGGGGCTGCCATTCTGAAGCAAGCCCGAGGGGTCTTGGGAAAAGAGCCAAAGACCGTCTGATCGGTTCTGTCCTTAATGAAGCACTTGGCAAAGCGGACCTGGAGGATGGAGCGTCCATCCTGGGGAGGAAGTGAAGCAGGACCAAGCAGGGGGTTTCGGAAGGTCGAGGAAAGAATGGACGGAAACCCCCAGGGAGCCCCCCGGAGAGGTGGGGAGCTGCTCTCTCTGCCGGGAGAGGATGTCAGAGCATCTGTGCAGCTGCTTCATGTCACCCCCCAGCTCCAGGGCAGAATGCACACACGTGTGTGTACATGAGTGCATGCGTGTGCGTGTGGGCTTCCATCTCCTGCATAACGAAGCAGGAAGTGCAAATAGGCAATCTTAGTCAAGCTGAATTTTGGAGGGAACTTAGCGAAGGTGAATAAAATGGTGCAGAATTCCTTTTGGCTGGAGGCGAAGGCGATGAGCCATGTCGAATGCTGGAGTTTTTGCAAGCCGATGAATGGATGCTGCACCTGGTGGAAAGCCATTGGGCTGAGGGAGAGGCTCATCCTGGGACCTGCTGCCCATTTGGCTTTGGTTTTAGTCTTTAGAGACTTCTGATGTCTGTTTGGCTTCTGCCTGAGACTTCTAAGATGATGACCTGATCACTGCGGCAACATGGCGTAGTGGAGAGACCATGGGTTTTGGATACCAAGGATCTGGGTTTGAATCTCTACGCTGCTACTTAGTAATTATGCGGCCTTGAACCAGTGGTGGGCTAGTGAGTGTTTAACAATGAGTGAGTGTTTAACAACATTTAAAAAAATGACTTTCAAGTTTAATTCACATTATAATACTTTTCTGTATCACTTTTTAAAGCCTCGTTAATCAGCCCAGCCAAGAGGAAGAAGCCCCAATTTGGGGCTTTCTATGATGTCTGAGGGTATAAATACTCTCACTGAAAAAGGAGCGTTGACTCTGGGACCCAGGGCAGATGAATCACTTCCTTTTTCTGGGCTTTAGTTTCCTTGTCTGCAAAGGGAAGGGGTTGGATTAGATGACTGTCTCTTCCAGGTCTACATCTAGGGTCAGCCCAAGAAGCTTCCTGGTCCTGCCCTTAATTTTCTAGATCATGACTCTGGATCTTAGGAGGCCTTTAGGGAGTGCTACAGTGCACAGAACACTTTGGAGTCGAGAAGACCTGAGTTCAAATTTGACCTCAGACATTTCCTAGCAGTGTGATCCTGGGCAAGTCACTTCCCTTCTGATTGCTTCCGTTTTCTCCTTTGTAAAATGGGGGTCAGAGTAGCATCTGCCTTACAGGTATCAAGTAAGGCTCAATTGAGATAATAATTGTTGTAAAGTATTTACTGCATAGTCCTTGGCACACAGAAAGTGCAATATAAATGCTGTCCATAATAATAATAATAATTATTATTATTATTTAGTATTATTATCTAGAAGGGGTTTCAGGGACCAGTAAGTTGTTGATGCAAAGCTCCAAGGCCCTTGGGCCATCAGGTCTCCCCAATCCAAGTCCAGCTGCCTTGTTTTTCAGGTGTAGAAACTGAAGAGGGTATCCTCCAGGGTCCCACAGTCAGTATTAGAAATGGAATTTTAACCCACACCCTCCCCTTTTTCTCCTTTGCCATGTCCCTTAGGCATCTGAGCCAGTCAGAATCTGTCCTGAATTAAAGGTGGGGAGAAGGGATAAAGCTGAACCTGGACCTTGAGCTCTGGTGTGACCCCTTCATCTCTTTGGGGTTTAGACTTTGTCAGAGTATTAAGAAGGATAGGAGAGAGCTCAAGCTGGTGCCGTTGTCTGCTGGCTTTCTTGGGAGGGAGAGAAGTGCCACAGTGAGCTATTGAAGCCATGGTACCCCCGTATCCTCGCTCTCTCTCTCTCTTGTGTCCCATCTTCATTACTTCCAGAAAGGAACTGGGCGAGCTCAGCAAATGCCCCTTTCAGTTCCGAGACTAGATGTGGTGAATGGCCTCCCATTACTGCCCCTCTGTACTAGTCCATGCCCTGGGGGCACATGAGCCGGCATCTTTTGGGGGATCCCAGAACCTCTCACACTGCCTGTCCTTGGCACCCACTGACTTCCTCCCCCACCCCATCTCCCTTAACCCTTAGCTTCAGGTTACATTCCAGCTGTTCCACTGCCCTGAGCCTCAGAGACACAGCTGGCCTTTCTTCCTGCCATCCTTGGCCTCCAGGAACACTGGCAGAGCCACAGGAGAAGGGCAAGAAAAAGGAGGGAGGCCCTTTTGAGGGGATTTTTGCCCTGAAGAAGTTTCCAGGAAAGGAATGAAACTAAAAACCTTACAAAAGCAAACCAGCATGTCTCTTCCTTAGGTTACAATCGTTCTCACTGTCAGCTGGCCGGGAAAGACCTTGGGAGTTTCTCCTATGTGTGGCTTTGGGGGAAGGAAGATTTTTCTAAAATTCAGACATTGGTGTGGGATGCAGGGAGGATTGCCGGTTCTTTCTAAGGAAGCCACTTGTGATGCCAGATGTGACAGGCAGAAAGGGTACCAGCTGTCACCAAGTGTGTCATTTTTGTGTTTTGTAAAGGTCTTGGGCCTAGAAAGAGGTTGGCTTCCCAAGACATAATGGCTAGCGGGAAAAATACCCCGCGGCCTGCCATGGCTTGAGATGTCTCTAAATCAGGGCTTCTTAACGTGGGGTTGGGGAGCTTTTTGGAAAAACCATAGAGACTTTGAAAATGGCTAGCCTGGCGTCTTTTGTAATCCTATGCATCCTGTTTTACGTGTTTCAAAGCATTTCTCTACAAAGGAGTCCTTAGGCTTTGTAGGATCCATGGCACCCGAGGGGGGTAAGAACCTCTGTTGTAAGTGGACACGGGGAAGGAAACCCAGGCGGCCTGGCTCTTGGTTGTAACTGTTCTCCCGTGAAAGGTAGCTCTTTGTCCCTGGGGCTATCAATCTGCCATCTTTCACAACGACTACATTTGCCAAAAATAAATAAATAAACTCATCCAAGTTAGCAGACTCCACAAGATGTGGCAAGAACCAGCAAGTATGTGCTGATTAAAAAAAAAAAAAGCCCACTCTCGAACACAAACACACCAAACTTATTAAAAATGCACTTGACATAGATGAATTGCCTCCTCCTGCCCCTCTCCCCCAATCTGCTTTCCTTCCTTCAATTTGGTTTTAAAACACTGAAAGGACTTTCTGGAAGGCATTGGAGCTTGCAGTGGTTTTCTGCTGAGGTATAATTAGAAATGATCAGGTCTCCACGCCTCAGAAATGGCATACTTGGAAGGCTCGAGGACTTTCTTTGCCCCACACAGTCCATAGCTGAGGAGATTCTTGCTAACTTGGTACTGTGGGGAGAGCGATGGGGTCCAGCCATTGGAATACTGGATCTGGCAATCGCCAGCTCCCATGTGCGGTTTCTAATTGATATATCATATGGAAATGAATGAAGATGTTGCCGCTCTGTTGCAGACTCTTTGGAGTAAGTGTGTTGTTTGCCTTCGAGGTCTGCTTCATTTCATGATAGTCCTTGGGGGAAGGAATGCGCTTTTGCCTGGATTGAAGGGCATGGAGGAAAATGTCAGCGCTTGGCAAATAACGATGACGGTGATTAACCAGCGAAGGAATGTGGTCTCTGAGAAGGGAGGCAGCGGAGGGTTAGTGGGGCAGAAGCCCTGGGTTTTGTCCCGGGAGAGTGCTGCCATGGGAGGATTGTTCAGCTGCCTTCTGGCTCGACTAGGTTAATGGGATACCTGAGGGCAGTTATCCGGCAGTGCTCTTTCGAAGTTTCTGCGTGAGCCCATAAATATCGCAAAGCATCCATTTGTGGGTGTCAGCAAAGGCTTTATGTTGTCCAGTGCTGTATTGGCTCATTAGAGACCACCTCCAAGAGATAATGGCGCAAGTGTCCTCTTTAAGCCAGCCAAAGATACGGTGCCTTTCTTTCTAGCTTGGCATCATAAATAGTGAGAGCACTTGGGGGCCAAGCAGACCTAGGATCGTAGCCAGAAGGGATCTCGGAGGTCGTCTAGACCAATCCTTTCATTTTGCAGTGTGTCTGGCAGGAGCCTGGCTCATTGAGGAGGCGGCAGACACCCGGCGAGGGACAAGCTCTGTGGTGACCCATGGACCAAAGAGGAATAGAAAAGCCCTCAGTACTGGGCACTCCCATCCCGAGCTGCAGGGACAGTGGCGGAAAAGCTGTGCTAAGATCCCAGTTTTGAGACCATCTACAAATACTCACTTAGCTTTAGGTAGTAATAAATAGAAGATTCTTGTCCAGGGACCATCAGCGAGCATAGACTACTGAGAAGTTCAATCACATTTACCGTTTCCTTCATTAGCACCTAAGCTTCCGGGAGTAGGGATGGTTGAGTTTATCATACTGGATCTCTGTGCCGAGCATGATGCTCTGCACATAAGTGGGTTCTGAATAAAGATTTGTTGATTGCGTGTGGATACAAAGACAAAAATGAAAACATCCTGGCCTCAGGGAACCTACATTCAGCAGAGAAGTGTAGATGTAGTGAAAGAGAAAAAAAGGAAGTGGAAGAATGAGGGAGGAGAAGAAGAAGAAGGGCAGAGCCCCAGGCTTGAAAGACTCATCTTTGTGGGTTCAAGTCTGACCTCTCTTCTTAGCTCTATGTCCTTGGACAAGTCACTTAACCCAATTTGCTTCAGTTTCCTCATATGTAAAATGAGTTGGAGAAAGAAATGGCATAACATAGTATCTTTATCAAGAAATTTCCAAATACGATCATGAAGAATTGGATGTGATTGAACAATGACTAAATAATTACAGTAATTAATTTTATATATTATATATGTAATCCATCCACCCATCTATATGTATATATACCTCCCATGTATGCATGTATAGAGACATACACACATATGTGTACAGAGACTATATATCATATATGCATATATATGGACATATATCAGAGAGATATAAGGCATGCTTCTTTTTTCAGTCTATGGGACAGGATACTTCCTTAGTTGTGAAAATGAAGTATTTAAGGAGACAAATGGGCCCCTGAAGTACTTGAGTGCATTGTTTTCCCACAATCCCTTACCTTACCTGCCCCTACTCTCTATTCTCTAGTCCAGGGGTCGGCAAACTTTTTGGCCACATTTTTTAAAATGTAATTTCGTGAGAGCCATCCAGTGCTCACAGTGCTGCTCCTGTAATAGCGCCTGAAAAAATGGACTTCATGGCTCCTGCAGAAAGAGCCATTTCTGGCCCTCAAAAGAGCCAGATATGGCTCGAGAGCCATACGTTGCTGACCCCTGCTCTAGTCCATCCTTCTCATTTTTTAGGTAAAGAAATGGAGTCCAGAGACTTGAATGGCCTTTGTCAAAGTCACATAAGCAAAAAGTACTCAAATCAAGATTTGAATTCAGATCCTCTGAATAGAAACATCATAATTTCTCTACAACCTAAACAGATTCTTCTTCATATGGGCTGCCAGTCCTTGCTTTTTCAGAGCACATGACTGAATTTATGGTTTATTTACTTAATTCTTCCCTCTGTTCTTGCCTAACTTCAACAAGTATTTTATTAAGTCCTTACTATGTACTTTGCATGTTTAGCTTTTAACATCCTTATTGAAATTCATTAGTCTCCCTGATGGATGACATGGGAGACACTGGAAGGAGGGAAGGAGTGTGGTGCCAAAGGTTAGTTGAGATATGTATTGTTGCAGTGTATACTTGCTACCTACATGGGCTATCATCTCTGCTTCTGGTCTTCACCAGGAAACTGGACATGACTTCTGGAACCATGGTAGGCTTGGATGGGCCATTCTTAGTTCCAGGCTTCTGTAACATTTCCTGAATAACTCCAGAATGAGCCACTGTGCTCAGGATGTAAGCTCTTTGGGGCCAAGGTCTCTCTTAGTTGCTTATGTTTCTTTCACCAACCAGCACTTAGTAGAGTGCCTGGTACATAGTAAGCCTTAATAAATGCTTTCTCTCTGTCTCTGTCTCTGTATCTGTGTCTCTCTGTCTCTGTCTTTCTCTCTTTTTCTCTCTGTATCTGTCTCTCTCTGTCTCTCTCATTTATCCATTTGTCTCTTCAACCATCTATATATCTGTCTATCCATCCTTATGTTCATCCATCCACTTATCTGTCTCTCTCTCTTCATCCTAATGTTCATCCATTCTTCCATCAATTTATCTAATTTGCCTCTCTATCCATCCTTATTTCCATCCATGCATTCATCCATTTAGCTATGCATCTGTCCCTCTTTCCCTCCTTATGTCATCCCTCTATCTTTCTATCTATCCATCTGTCTGTCTATCTATCTATCTATCTATCTATCTATCTATCTATCTATCTATCTATCTTTCTGTCTATTCATCCATCCATCTATCTTTCTGCCTGCCTGCATCCATCCATCTGTCTTATCTATCCAAATGTCCATCTGTCTGTCTTCATTCATCTGTCCTATCCATCCAAGTGTCCATGTATCTATCAGTCCTGTTTCTCTCTCCTCTGTCCATCTCTTTGTCATCAGCATCTACTATGTTGTTTCTCCTGATAAGCACCCCCGCAGACAGGCCTCGTTTCATCACTGTCTTTCTATCCACAGCATCTAACACAGTGTCTTGCACATTGGAACCAGACTTATTGTTTTTGGCCTGGAAAAACTGGGTAGGAAAGTGAGCTCAGTAAAGGCTAAATATGAGATTGTCGGATTCTCTCTGCAGAGAATTCCCTCCCATTTCCTCTTTTTCCTTTGAGGATTTGCTGTGAAGTGAAGCAGCCAACTGGTAGTTTTCTAGTTTCCTCAACAGGATGGGCAGCTCTTTCCTGGCCTGGGTTCAAGGATGGATTCTGATGGAGCTGGGCAGGGCTGGTGGGAATGTGTGTGGGCAGGTAGATAAAAATGAGATGAATAAAATATAAATCAGCTTCCAAAGAAATGCACAATAATGTTCTTACCTGAAGGAGAAGCTTTGTCTGCCTCTGTAGCTCTTCCCCATTGTTACCTGGAGACAGGCACGTCAGTGTTCTCCCCCCCGGGCAGGGTCCTGGGCTAAGATCATCCCATCTTAATTATTCAACAAATAATCTGATGTTGTATTGAGAACAAGGTCTCCTGGATAACTGTCTCTCATGCAATTCTACAGTATGTTGCCTAATACCAGGAATATATGAGGAGGTAGATGTCTGCTTCAAAAAAGAGTTTTGATAAGATAAAGCATTGAATGCAGGTGTGCCCAGTAGGCAAGAGTATAAGGGAGCCGATTTTGTTTGACTTGAAGCCGATTCTGATTATGGAAATGAGAGTATGATTATACATTGAGATACTTGTACATACATGTCTTAGGTTAAGTTTTCATCCCCTTTTTATTGTGCTTTCTTGGGCATTCTTCCCATGAGACTGTGCTGAGATCCTGGGAGGATTACGCAACTTGTGAGCTCATCCATAGGGTCCTCCCTTCAACTCTTAAGAGCTCAGCCTATCTCTGCCTTTGAATCCCATGTGACTCTGGCCAATGGCTTTCTGTCTGTTTTCTGTAGGGGTCAGCCCATTGTGTTGGGATCATTCTCTCTCCCTCCTCTCGATATCACTTTGATGAAATCATGTTGTGAAATGATGTTGTTGAAATCATGGTGTGGATGGTGCCAGGTTCTAAGCTTCCTCCCCTCAGATCATCTATTACAAAGGACTACTATAGGCAATTCCCACCTGATAACATATGACATTAACTTCGAGAATGAAAATTTCCAAATCTCTGCAATGGAAACAGGAATTCAATCTGTTAACTAGAAATACATATAGTATGGCTTGGACAAATTGCTCCAAAGTTCTGATCATAATTAACTTGTAGTTTATTTCCAACTGGAAAAGTTGGATGTTTTGAATTTGCAAGGGGAGATTGAGAAGAACAGCATACATATATCATGTTTCATTAGGAAATATTGAATCTGACTGCTATGATGATGATGAATTAACTTGAAAAATTAATCTTACGTCACACCCTATTTAAGTTGTCTTTTCTTTTTCTCCATAAAACATTTAAAAAGAGTTTTCAAATGGCTCATTAAAAATTATACCATATTTCTGAGTGGGATTATAAAATGAACCCGGTAGAGTCATAATAATTAGGGAATTAAGTGGCCATTGACTCCCCATGGCTGCCTAAAAGGAGCCTAAAGCCAGGGGACTAGCTTTGATGGAGATTTTGTGGGGGTAGCCTGGATTGGGGAAGTCATGCAGGGTCAGAATTGTGGTTGTTGGGATCCTAGTGGGCCTGAGTCTTTCCAGGATTAACTTCTAAAATGGTTCCCAGCTTTGTAGGCTTTTGTAGGTTCCCCCTACAAATACAGGTAGACTCTTTGTCCTGATTCTTTTCAGGATAGTTGAAATCTCTCTTACAATCAGTTCCTTACTGGAAACCAAAGAAATTCACTCCCATGGATGCTTTCTTTCAAATTTCCTAGTTGTTCAAAGAGGGCAAGGTGGCCTTTGAGTAGCCATTAGAGATGGTTCCTGGATCCCACCCTCTCTTCCTGGTACCCTCATCCTTTCTTCCTCTTTGGTGTAGTATGTTGATGTGGCGTCTAATTTTCCTGAAAGAAAAAAAGTTGGAAGAACCAGAGTGAACTTTGAGATGAAGGAAGAGGAATTCTGTGGCTGTTGGACATGTGATTTCCTTGAGATGCCCAATTTCCAGTCAACGGAAATGACAGATTTGGGAATCACTTGGCCCACACAGGAGTGAGAGCTTAGGTTTAAGTGAGTGGCATTTCACTGGCAATAAGGACTAGAATGAAAATATATATGCATATTTATTGCATTAACAGATTATACCCTCTTTAATGGGGGGAGGAGAGGGAGTTACCTGTGTATTTTTTTTACAGTTTCTTTTTATTATCATGCAAACTGTAATAATAAAGGAGCCAGTCCTGGATGTTTGATAGAAGGGAGATAGAGAAAGTCTATGAGGTGAATCTCTCTTCCAGCTCTCTCCTGGGGCTGAATATACACTGGGAGATTTTAAGGGGTGTCACTCCAAAACTGGGTGACCTGGATGGTTGTGCTGCCCTACAGGAGTTGGGACAAGGCTTCCCTATAAGACGAGGTATGTGGTACCCAAATCTGATTCTGAATAAGGACGGGGTTCACACAAACCTCCCCCCCCCCCGAATCATTTAATTTCACAGCAGGTAGTCTGGCTTCAAGATGGAGGCAGCCAGACCAAGCTGTGGTTTCCCTCTCCCTCATCTCTCAGGCACTCTGGAATGCTATCTGACTGTTGAATGGCTTTTATTATTCACAATTCAGGGATTGGGGGAAGGGGTGAAGGGCAGAGGGTTTTTGGGGTGCCTTCTTCTCTATTTCTATGGGGTCTGTCAGGAGGGAACCTTTGGGGTCCCCACTCCTAAGCTTCTTCCCCCACCCCTTTTCTTTCTGTTTCTGTCCTTTTCTATAGTTGTAAGTTTTGACTGAAAAGGGGTCTCTCAGCAAGATTGGGTAATGGGAGAAGGAGACTAAGAGGTCACTCCTAAAATGGAGTCCAAAAACTTAGCTAACTCTATAATTGAAGTCTTTTAAAAATTTTTTTTTAATTAAAAAAATGTTTTTTTAAACTTTTAACTTATGTGTATTGGCTCCTAGGTGGAAGAGTGGTAAGGGTGGGCAATGGGGGTCAAGTGACTTGCCCAGGGTCACACAGCTGGGAAGTGTCTGAGGCCAGATCTGAACCTAGGACCTCCTGTCTCTAGGCCTGACTCTCAATCCACTGAGCTACCCAGCTGCCCCCTATAATTGAAGTCTTGATGGGTGAGAAGTGATGGAATGGCTTTGATCAGGGAATCAGGGTTTCAATTTCCAAAGAAAGATCCTCTGGAAGCCCTCAGCACTGGATCTGAGCTGGGATGTCCACCTCCTCCCTCTCTCAGTCCTCCACCCAAAGACCTCTCCTCTCCTTTCTTTCTCCGAGAAATTCCCAGAATTCCCTTCAGTCTCAACTATCAGCAACTGTCAGTTACTGCCTTCTCTCTGGCTCCTTTGGTCCCATCCCCCTTGCACAAGTCTCATCCTTACAGTATCCCGGTTTTGTGTGGTGGGACATTCATACATCACTATTTCCTATTCCTATCTTATGTTCCCCCTCCCTCCAAAGTGATAAATCCTTATCTTGTCTTATCACTATACTTATCTATCTATTCCTATTCTAAGACAGGTTTTGGAGAGGTTGGTGGGGGGATGAGGATTGGAATTTATATAACAATATTTACAGGGCGTAAAACAATCTTGTAACATGAAAAGTTTTTCATTGAACATGATGTCTAAGTAACAAATTTTTTTATCCATAAACTCTTCTAAATTATTATTTAACCCCATCTATGATTTTAACAGAATTTTAACTTCTTTCTTCTTTTAATGTATATCTATCAAGTAATGCAATACAACTATCTTATTATTCTTAGCTGTTATCAAATTATGTTTAAACTGCTTATGTTTTAAATGCAATGTTACTTTTTATATTGAGCATCTATTTTAGTATGTTAGTATTCTTAGTTATCTATCCAACAACACTTATATATTTTATTCTTATGCTTTCCTTGCCCTAGCTCGCTAAAATTTTTTGAACTTCCCTCGCCCTTTCTGTACTTTCCCTATGTCTAATGTCCCAATTATCTGCTAAATTGTTAGTATGCTACAGTCTACATGGTTAGGGAGTATTATTTACAATTCTACAATTCTACTCTACTTTTCCAACCTGTGTTACAAGTATATATAAAATTTACATTATTTACACTATTATACATTTGTACAAGCATTAGTTCTTCATATCGATGTTAACCAGACAAGAAAATTGCTCTATCTTCTTATATGGTTAAAATCTTATGGAATTTGCAACTATTTACATTATAGATATATATACATTTTGTATTTACACAATCCTCAGACACTCACTTGTTTACATGAGGTCTTGACTAGATACCAGTTTTGTGTTGTGTTTTGTGTTCTCTTTATGTACTGTGCATGCAAAATACTCACCTTTGTTCTCAAAGTTGTCAGTTTTCTTCAAGTTGTCTGTAGATTTCTCTTGTATCTTGATGCTATGTACTGTGGTTGCATTTTCCTTAAAGTGTGAGGTTAATTTGTGTTTTTGTGCTATTGCCGCACCATAATCTTATGTAAACCATTTCCTTCTGTCCTCTTTGTGCAATTGTCCATTTTTTGTAAAGTTCAAAGTTCAAAACTTTTTTCACAGTGTCTTTTCAAGTACTCTTTTCTTGCATCTTTCTTCTTGGTGATTTTCACAATTTCCTTTTCTTCTCTTGATTCTTTTTCCCTTCTCTGTTTCTCCGTCACATGTTGTCTGTTGTCATAGATGTTGTCAGATGGGCTCTCTGGTCTGGATGCAGGAACAGTGTGGATTGTGATGCTTTGTCAGTGATGTCAATCAGTTGTTTGTGTGTGTATGTTATATGCACTTTCAGATGTTTTTCAATGATTTTGAATTTCAATTCTCAGTCCTCAGCACTTTCTGTAATTTGTCTATCTTGAACTGTTTCTGGGTGTTCTGCATTTGTATGTTTCTTTTCAGGTTTCATGTGGGTCATGTGGAACCACAAACATTTTCCTTCTACTTTTACATGTGTAGGGATAGTGAGCAAAATTTTATAGGTCCTAACCATTTGGGGTCTCTTGTTGACTTTCTTGTGAAGTTTCTTATGTACATTATGTCTTCTGGCTTTAAATTATGCAAGTCATAATCAAGGAGAACTCTCTGTTGAATCAAACTGAGTTCATGGGGTTCTGTGAGTCTTTGTTGCAGGGCCTGGATATATTTATGCAGTTCACAATCCGCGCCCAGCATTGAGACATATGGGGTTTTGTGAGCTCTCCCTTGCCAAACAGGTTGGCCATATAGCATTTCAAATGGGGAAAGATGTAAGTCACTGCTAGCTTGGCTTCTCAGATACCATAACACTATTGGTAAAGCATTTGTCTATTTTAAATTAGTTTCTGACAAATGCTTTACCAATAGTCTTTATTTCTCTGTTGAATCTTTCCACCTGCCCAGTGCTTTCCGGGTGATAAATGGCATAATAATTCCCTTTTATTCCTAGATTCTTGTAGACTTCTTGGAGTTATTGCATGAGTAAAATGACTCCCTCTGTTTGAGCCAATACTACTGGGTATGCCAAATCTAGGAATGATTTCTTTCAGTAGGGATTTTATCACGAATGCTGGCCACCTTGTCAACCAGTCAATTATGATAAGTGCATATTTGAATCCTCTATCTTTGGCCATGCATATATAGTCTATTTGCAAGCATTCAAATGCAGTGTATGCCAAAGATCATCCCATCCTTACAAAAACCCACTTCCATATTGGTCATAGTTGTGTTGTGAGGGTTATTTAGCAATTAATTTAGTATTAGTGTTGGACCTAGCAGGAAGGGCTGGAGAATTCCAAGATGGAATGAAGGAGCAGGAAGTGGGGCTTGTGCTCTGAGAGAGACTCCATTAGTGATTGGGGACATAACTGTTGCTAACCCTGGGAGATCTCAGAGTTAGGGAAAACCTGCATTCAGATTTCCTGGGATCCTGAGAGGTGGAGGCTTTCAGCAGTGGACAACAGACCTGCAGAGCAGCACCAAGTGGGGAAGTGGTTTGTGATCTGATGGACAGCATTTCAAACTCACTCGCCCTACCTGGGTACCTTGGATCACCTTGGCTCTTGGCATCCTGTGACCATCCTTGGATTTACTGTGAGACCCTAATTGAAAGCCACCCTCAGGTCCTTTAGCTGAGCTGACCAAACCTGGCTGGAACCAGGTTTGGAGGAACTTTCCCTGTGACTTCAGTACTGCTTCCTTTGGGCCCTGCCTGGCTTAGGTCAATAGAATAGTGTAGTCAAGTCCTTCTCTTGCCCCTGTGGTTTGCCCTTAGGTTGTAAGTATAGAATTCCTTATTCTCATCCTTCATTATTATTTCCCTCAATTAAACTGTTATATACTTTTACCTTTTGCCTGCTGGTTCTATAGACCCTAGCCTAGGTGGGCAGAATGACCGTTGGGCCTAACTGTCATTCCTGAGATAGTTAACAGCTTGGCAGTGAACCCTGGTCTCCCTATCCTGGTTGGTCCTGTCTCTCCTTCAACCCAGTGTGAACCCACAAACCATTTAGGTTACATTTAATAATAATAGTTAACATCCCTGGTGCCCCACGATTACAGTTGTAAGAGCAAAGTGACATGTAACCAAAACCTCCAAATAAAACCATAAATACACTGATGGGAAAGATGACTCCAGCTGTTCTTTCTCTGGAGGTGGAGAGCTTTCCCTGACATGAGCCTTGCAGGATTGTCCCAGATCATGGCATTGCTGGGAGTAGAACTGCTATTTTAATAGAACAAACAGACAAATTCATTCATTTAAATGTAAAAAAGATGGGTAGGCTCACTTAGACCTTTTCTAAGGAATCGGCAAGTTTCAGGATGCCTATGTAGAAATGGTGGGTCTTATTTGATGGGGCACGTCTGTGTGGTGGTAATAATTACAAATCCCCCTTCAACACGCCACCCTCCACCTGAGCTCAGGCCCTCCTCTGTCATTGTCTCTCACCAGAACTATGGCAGTAGCCTTCTAATTTGCCTGCCTGCTTGTGTCCAGCCTCTCCTCTCTCCTTTCCTTCCATCATGGGGCTGCCCGAAGGTCCTGAAGGCCCAGCACTGCCCATCTCACTGCCCTGATCCTTGAGTTCTAGGGATTCCCTCTTTACTCTCCAATCAGATACAACTTGTACTTCCTTTGAAAGCTGTTTCCTTCCTATTTTTCAGGCTTACTACTTGATACTTCCCTTCACATACTTTACAGTCGATCCACAAAGCCTTCTTGCTATTCCTCCAACATGACATTCCATCTCTCTTCTCTAGGACATTGCTCTGGCTGTGCCCCACGCCTGGAACACCCTCTTCTCCTTTTTCCTTCAAAATCCTTGGCTGCCTTCAAAGCTCCCCTCTGAGTCTTGTTCTGCCTCCTTGTGCCTCTGTCCCCATATTCATATTTTCTCTCTGTCAAAGTGCTTAGCATAGTGCCCATATAGTGAGCCCTATATAAATATTATACATATATATGTCAATCAGTCATTTATTTAGCACCTGCTGTATGCCAGGCACTATGTTGAATATTGAGGATGCAGAGAAGGGAGAAAGAGGGAGGTCCCTGCTTCTGGGAGCTACCAGTCCAGCAGGGACCATAACATGAAAACAAGGTCTAGATAGGAAAAATGGGGATAATCTCAGAGGGAAGATGGGAAGCTTAAAGAAGAACAAGAGTGGTGCCGCACATGGTGAGAAGTCAGATGTCGGAGATGAGGAGGGAGAGAGCCCAAGCCTGGAACAGTGCCTGTCCTCAGGAGCTCTCACGTGGTGGAGGAGATTTGTATGCATGGCCAGAGGTGTGATATTCCAAGGGGGAGGCCAGGGAAGGTGGCCTCATAGAGGAGGCAAGGAAAGATCTTCCCAGGGTGCTTGCTGGATCATTTTCTCCCTCAGAAGACAAGCTTCTTGAGGGCCATCTTTGGTGCCTGGCACATAGTGGGCACAGGGAAAATTTCAGTAGTATCCTTGTGTGATCTTGAGCCCATGACTGCTCTCCATGGACCTCTGTTTCCTCATCTGTAAAGTGAGGGGGCTTGGCCTGATGCCATTAACCCTCTGAGCTGCTAAGGTCCTGATCTCTATTTTTTATTTACTGCACTTTCTCTGTTTGATAATATGATTATGTTGGCCTGCCATTGGTAAATCAGTGTCTGTAGTGCCATTTCCTCAGGGTGATTAGACTTCAGACATACCCTTGTCTGCTGGAAAAGGTCCCTCCACTGTTATAGCCACAGAGAACTCTGTTACGGGCACTTGGGCCAAGGTTGGGACAATGGAGGTTTAGGTTCTTCCAAGTAGAGTGCTATTCGTTGGTTGTCTTAAATCTCAGGCCAGTGAGAACCTTCTCTTCCTGAAGATGCTTTTGCGATGAACAAGATTAAAATCCGGGTGTCCCAGGATGCTCTGTTGTCCCAATAGAAATGATCACTGCTATTCCTTTAGGCATTTGATGAACATCCTTGCACAAGTGGCTTGGAGCCCTGGAAACAGGGTGTTTTCTGTTTGTCCTGTGCCCAAATGGTTGGAGGGAAGATAGTTTTGCCTTCCTAACTAGAAAGCATCTCACTCTCTTCAGGTGCTGAGGAACATCTCCACTTATTGGCCTCAGGTTCAAGAGCTCCTCAGTGATCTGGGCCAGGGGTTTGCCAACAACCAGGGTCTCTGTGAATGTGGATGGGGAAAAAAGTCACACTTATTTTCAGAAACCTCTGGTTTCCTTTGTGAACCTGTGCATTTGGTTTCTACAGTTAAGGCCTCCCCAGGGATCCATGACCTACAAAAAGGTTGGGAATCCTGGCTGAGAGCTGCCAGATCACCTCCGTCATCTTCCTTCCATGGCTGTCACTTACATGTTTTTCTAACTCTCATTTGTGCTTCTTCTCTGCAGTGCAGTGACTATGACATGGAGTTTGGGACAGAATGCTTGCACTTGGCACTCAAGTACTGCCACACCAAGGCTAAGCTGGTGGAAGGCTCCCCTGATCTTTGGAAGGTAAGAAGGAAACCTGCTGTCTTGTTCTAAAATGTTGAAAAATCCTTTAGTAGTATCAACTGGTGCTCTAGAAGAGACTTGGTGGGGGGGGGCATCTCATCCAAGCCTGCCATTTTATTTATTTATTTATTTTAAATCCTTTCCTTTGCCTTAGAATCCATATCGTGTATTGGTTCCAAGTCAGAAGAGAGGTAAGGGCTTGGCCATGGTAGTAAGTGACTTTCTCTGAGTCACACAGCTAGGAAGTGTCTGAGACCAGATTTGAATGCAGGAACTCCCATTTCTAGACCTGGTTCTCCATCCACTGAGCTACCCAGCTGCCCCTGCCTATCATTTTATGCTAAAACCTAAGGGACTTATCCCAAATCAGACGCTGGGAAGTAGCTGAGCCAGAGTTTGAAGCTGGATCCTTTGACTCCTTATTAATGGAACACAATGGGAAAGCGTTTATTACTCATGTACTCTGGGCAAGGCACTGGGTTCCATAGAAGATGACCCTTGCTCAGAAGGAGACCACATTGTTACTGGGGGAGAAAATACCTATGTGAGGGGCTCATGGTCATATTCAGTCCTTGGCAGATAGAAAGGTCAGGCTGTCCCGAGTTGGTGCCCAGTCCGGCCCTTGGTATACAGGAGGAACCTAATTAATGCTTGTAGATGGACTGATATAAGCTTGGACAGGGCAGGGGCTGTTTGATTTTTGGTTTTGTTTCTCTATCACCTAATGTGGCACCTGGCACAGTGTAGGCAATTAATAAGTGCTTCTTTAGTTAAGTCAAATTGAAAGTTAGGACAATGTTAACAATATTTTTATTTAGAGGCAGCGCCATAGTGCATAGAGCACTGGGATTGGAGTCAGGAAGACCCGAGTCCATATTTGACCTCAGATATTTATTAGCTGTGTAACCCTGGGCAAGCCCCCTTCTCCCTGGTATAACAACCTCCCTCCCTCCCTCCCAGGACTTTTGTGAGGATCAAGTGAGAGAGTATTTGTAAAGTGCTTTCATAATGCTTGGTATATAGTAGGTGCTTCATAAATACTTCTTCCCTCTTCCCTCCCTCCCTCCCTCCCTTCCTCCCTTTCTTCCTTCCTCCCTTCCTTCCTCCCTCCCTTCCTTCCTCCCTTCCTTCCTTGTCTTCTCTTGGCTTAGTTAATAAGAAACAAGGACAAGGAGGGATCATGTTCAGCCTGTAGATGTTGAAGGGTTAGTATGTTGGCATGGAGGAGGTGGAACCTCAGTTGGGCCTTGAAGGATGGGAGGAAATGACTTCACCAGAAGAAGATGACATGCATGGTGGTGACTGGGAGCCCAGTTGTGGCAGTGGGAACTGGACTGAGTAAATGCATAGGCCAATGTAAAAGTGAGCACATCCAAATTTTTATTAGTAAAATCTATCTTTTCCCTAATTAAAAAACGCCAGATCCCACGTGGATTCTGGGGAGCCTGTTGGCCTATCCCCACAGTGAAAATAATACCAAGGTGGGTGTCTAACTGTCCAAGTCTGTTGGAGGTGAAGACGTTCTCATGGTCATCATGTCATTTCTGTGCCATAATTTTTTGTCATCCTTAATATCTGTGCAGATGTACAGGGCGTCTCAGGACATGTTCAGACACAGACCCCATGGGCTGACAGGGCTGGCATGGCTGAATGGATGGCTCGGCCGGGCCAGGTGGCCCGGCCTCTTGGTGAACATTCTTGTGCGGTCCAGTGTGGCCAACGAACCCTAGTCCCTGCTGTGTACCAGGCACCTTATCAGGTGTTGGGAATGCCAGAACAGATGCCAAATAATCCCTGCTCAGAAGGAACTTTCAGTCTTTTGGGTCAAGGGGAGAAGAAAATTAAATGAACCCCCAGATCTATCTCTCACAAGAGAAAACTAAATATAAACTGTCATCTGCTCAGTCATTGGTGGGGCTGAGAGACTCGGGGCTCACATGCAGGGAAGCTGGTTAACAGCAGAATAGGAGATACAGAGGGCTCAGGGCAAGTGTCATGGTGGCCTCGGACTGTGAGGGATGAGGTGACCTGGGAAGGGAGCCACTCTCAGCCTCCTGAGACTTGGAATCCTGGGCATTATGAGCTGAGCCAAAGGACAGGAGAATGGAATGCCCGTCCCAATAGCCATGGCGATGATGACTGTTTGTCAGTCCATGAAGAAGAGGCTGGTGGCAAGGAGTTGGGGATTTGTGGCTTCTGGCACAGGTGAAGCCTTTTGGGGGTTCTGAGCCTCCTGCCCTCTGCCGGCTTTGCTCTGTACCCAGGCTCCCATCAGTGAGGAGGAGACTTTCTCCCTACAATGAAGAGTGCTTAGGAGGATGTTGGGTCCAGGACCAGTGGGGAAAATGGGGCCGGGGCCAATGCTGACGAGCCAGCCCCTAAGGGGTCAATGGACATCAGGATGAGGCACAGGGAGTCTTGGTATTGGCATGAGAGCCCTTGGGTGCTGCCTCCCCCGACTCCTGCTATTTGTCTTTGCTCTATACCAGTGGTTATCTCTTGAGAACTAAAAGACAAGGTAAAGGCTAAGGAGCTGATCCATGTACAGATGGGAAAACTGAGGCCAGGGATCAAGTAAGTTGCTCCAGGGAGAAAATGGGAGAACTGAGATGCAAACCAAGGCTCCAAACTCCAAATCTTCTGTTCTCTCTACTGCTGCCCTCGCTGTGGCTCTCTGCCTTGTACCTCTCTCTGTGTGGGGTCCCATCCAAAAGCCAGGAGGAACATTCAACCTGTGGGCTTCTCATCACCACTTGGAGTCTCCTCACCTGTCCACTTGTTACCCAGCTGGCCTCCCTTTATTTCTTAGCCTCCTGTTGGGCTTGGGGGCTCCCTTGTTTGATACTTACTATGGACTCCAGGCTGGGCAGTGGAAAGGCTTGAGAGCAGCCCACAGGTGGGGTGTCTTCACAGAGGTCTCATTGCTCCTCGCTGCTGGGGGCAAGGCTCTGCTCACCTTCTCTGTGTTGTAGATGTGAGGCTTGTTGTTACGATAATGCCCTTCCCTTGCTGCTGTGGCGACTCGATTTATATAAGTCAACCAACAGCCTGTGGAGGGCCCAAAGGGATCGATGTCACTCGCCCTGCTTCCAAGACAGGAAAGAGAGTTGGTCTTTAGGGATCACGTCTGCAGAGATGATGGAGCTTCAGACAGGAATGTGGGATCTCTTCCTACCTAGATGGAGGGCAACCTGCTCAGCTTCCTGGCTTTGGGATGGCCACATCACACCTGGAAAGGCATTGGGCTTGTTTCCCTGGAGGCTGATGATTCTGCAAGCAAACCTTTTATTTCTTTTCGTGATTCCTGAGGATCTCGCCTCTCCCTTTAAAAAACATCTTTTCGTATTTCTGCCTCCTTTCTCCAGTCTGTAAGTGGCCTTATTAGTGCTCTGGGCACTGAGCCCAGGCTGGAGGCTTAATTTATCTTGCTTGCTGGCTCTTGGATGGAATGCCTTGGCATCTGCTGTACAAGGTGGGACGATAAATGAAACTTCTTTTTTTTAAAACAAAGATGATAAGAATAGCGGCTGTTTACATGGGCCTGAGGTTTACAAAAAGCTTCTCTGCGTTATCTCATGGGACCCTTGTGGCTGAGGTACCACAGCTATTAGCATCTCCATTTTTACAATCTAGGAATCAGTGAACATTCATTAAGCACTTAGTGTGGGCCAGATCCTGGGCTAAATATCTTACTGATATTCTCTCATTTAATCCTCGCAGTAACCCTGGAGGTGGGCACTATTATTACTCTCGTTTTATAGATGAGTAATGGAGGCAAAGAGAGGTTAAGCGGACTTGCCCAGGGTCATAGAGCTAGTAAGTGTCTGAGGCTATATTTGAACTCAAGTCTTCCTGACTCCACTTAGAGCTTTCTATCTGCTGTGCCACCTAGCTTCCCTGAAGAGATACTTTGGAAGATGACAGCATTAATCCAGTGATTCTGCCATCATCCAGGACCCCCTGGTTCTGGTATCTGAAGAGCCAAAAAGGAATGTGCCAAAGGTGATGGGCATTTCAAAGGCGGCACTCCAAAATGTTGGTAGTAGCATCTTTGGAATAAACAGACGACCTGGGACTACTACTGGCCTCTGAGACCACTGGGTTTGAGAGAGACAGTGGCCAAGGGGGTGGGTAAGTGGCTGCCCACAGCTGTCAGTCACATGGCTGCACATTGCTTGGCTATTTTGAGAATGCCAATAAGTTCTGATGCTAGTCCCTTTGATGTGGCCTGATGAGACCCAGCCCCTGGCTCAGGCTGAGAATGGTAGAGCCAAGGTAGAGTGTGCCTCAGCCTGAGAGTCTGGGCTTGACTGGTATCTCTGGGTGGTAACAGATCAGACCTCCCTCCCCTCCTCTCCCTCTCCTCCTTTCCCCTTCCTTCCCCTTCCCTTCTCTCTCTCTCTCTCTCTGTCTCTCTCTCTGTCTCTGTCTCTCTCACACACACAGTGTTGGACACACACAATCTATTTTAACCTCTGTGCCCATGCTTTGTGGCTTCACGTCAGACCAGCAGTGCAGCACCTTTCTAACAAAATGGAAATTATTTTCATACCACCCTGATTCTCCTTTTTCTTCTTGTGACTTCTCACTGATCGCTCCCTATTTACTCCACCCAAAGGATCCTCTCCCTGTGACTGAGAAGGAGCTAGGGGGCCCCTCCTTGATATTTGGGGGGTGGAGGGGTAGAACAGTTCTAGAAGCTTGTCAGAGTAGACATGGGCCTCATCCAGTGGGCACAATAACCAGCAGGTGACCACTGCTTTCATATTTTTTTTGGACACACCTAGCTACTTTGGTCTGAGTAGAGACTGGATCCTCTGAATGGTCCAGTGCAGTTATTTAGAACTCCTGATGACTAGATTCAATGGCACAGAATGTGGATTGGACATAGATTATGGCAAGACAGAACTGATGAATACCAGTTCATCTCAGGAGCTACCTGCAGAGGGTGGCCAGCACTGGTTGCAAGGTTCTACCATTACCTTGGGTCAGTCACAGCTTCTCGGCATGAGGCAAAGAGTCCAACCAGATTAACTTGAAATTCAATTTAGCTTTTTAAAATCCCTGCATTGAGTAAAGATGAGTTTCTGACATAGGACACAGTCTTGTTAACTAAAACAGGGAGAGCCAAAAAGTAGAAAGAAAACTATAGACCAGCGTTGGCGAACCTTTCAGAGACTATATGCCCAAATTGCACCTTCAAGCTGCCTGTGAGCCCCCTCATTACCATAGACAGTGGAGGGAGGAAGTGCTCCCCCTCTGGCATTCTGGGGCATATGTGGCACACTGTCCCCAACACAGCTATAGACTATTTCCCCTAACGGATATTGCTGCAAAAATCTTAATACGATATTAACAAAGATTACAGCAACATATTACAAAGGCAGTGGATCGGTAACTACACTTGGAGACAAATTCAAATTTGGCCTCAGACACTTCCTAGCTGCATGACCCTGGGCAGGTCACTCAGTCCCCATTGTCTAGCTCTTACCACTCTCTTCTGTCTTGGAACCAATAACAGGATTGATTCTAAGATGGAAGGTAAGGGTTTACAAATAAAACAAAAACATGTCACAAAAATCTTATACTCTGAACAGTCTGGATTTATTCCAGGAATGCAAGACTGGTTCAATATCAGGAAAATTACAGACATTATTGAACATGTTGATAACAAAAACAATTTTGTGATTTCAGTGGATTCAGAAAAAGCTTTTCACAAAATACAATATCCATTCTTCCTAAAAATACTAGAAATCATAGGCATAAATGGAGCTTTCCTTTAAGTGTAAAGCAATGTCTGTCTAAAACCATCAGCCAGTATAATCTATAATGAGGGTAAGCTAGAAGCCTTTCCAATAAGGTCAGAGCTAAAGCCAGGATTTCTATCATCACTATTATTATTCATTACTATTCTGTCATCACCATTATGATGCACAAAACCCACAACTGTGCCTATCCATAGCAATGCAATGAGAAATTGAAAGGATAAGCAAAGAGAAAACAAAATAACAACTTTTTAACTTAGAGAAGCAACTAAAAAAACAATGGAATGTTTAACAATGTTAACAAAGATATAGGATGTGTAATAAACTCATTCATATATCTTACCAACAAAATCCAGCAGAAAGAGATAGGGAAATCTTATTTAGAAGAACTATAGCTGTTATAAAATCTTTAGGAGTGTACCTGCTGAGACACACATAAGAACTACATGAACACAATTGCAAAGCATTTTTCACACAAATCAAGACAGATCTAAATAAAGAACTATTTATTGCTCATGGGTAGGCTGAGACAATATAATAAAAATGACAATACTACCTAAATTAATTTATTCATTGCTATAACAATCTAAAGAATTACTTTTTAGGGCTAGAAAAAAAAAACTATAACAAAATTCATCTGGAAAAGCAAAAGATCAAGTTTGTTAGGGGAATCAGTGGAAACAAATGAGAAGGAAGAGATCAGAGCAGTAGCAGATCTCAAACTATATTACAAAGTTCTGATAGTTGAAACAGTTTGGTGCAGAGTAAGAAATGCAACCCAGGACAGCTGGGTGGCACAGTGGATAGAGTCCTGGGCCTGAAAGCAGGAAGGCTCATCTTCCTGAGTTCAGATTCAGACTCAAACACACACTAGCTGTGTGACCCTAGGCAAGTCACTTTAACCTGTTTGCCTCAGTTTCCTCATCCATAAGATGAGTTGAAGGAAATGGTGAACCACTCTAGTAACTTTGCCAAGAAAACCACAAATGGGGTCTCAAAGAGTTCGGAATAGCTGAAGCAGCTGAATAACAAGAAAAGAAGGTTGACCACATGAACAGATTAGGTACATAGTATACAGAAATAAATGAGAAGAGTAAACTATTGTATCTGTCAAGCTCAAAGATTCCAACTATTAGGAGTAATAACAATAACTAAGCTATATCTAGTGATTATCATGTGCTAGGAACTGTGCAAAGCACTTTAGGATTATGTTCTTTGATTTTCACAACAACCCTGCGAGGTAGACAGTATTATTATCCCAATTTTACATGTGAGGAAATGAGGTAAACAGAAGTGACTTTTCCAAGATCACACAGCTGATAAGGTTTTTCTTTAATAATAGGTTTTTCTTTCCTCCCTCTCTCCCTTTCTTTTCTTCCCTTCTTCCTTCCTGTTTTTCTTCCTTTTTCTTTTTTTCTGATGCTAAATTTGAACTGAAGTCTTCCTGATTCTAGGACTGGTGCTCTACCCACTGGGCCTCCTAGCTTCTCACTATTTGATAGAAACTGTTGGGGAAAACGAGCAGATGAGCAGGGGAAAATGTCTGGCAGAAACAACATAGAAAATAGTATCTCACAGTATATACCAAAATAAGATAAAATGAATACATGATTTAAAAATAATGGGTGACACCATACGTAAATTGAAGAAATGTAGAAAAAAAATACCTCTCAAATCTATGGATAGGAGAAAGTTCATGACCAAACAAGAAAAAGAGTTTCATAAGAGTAGAGATGATACTTTTGATGACATAAAATTATAAAGTTTTTGCACAATCAAAATGAAATGTAGCTAAAATGAAAAAAGAATCAAGAATCTGGGAAAATATCTTGAGCAAATTTCTCTAATGAAGATCTTATTTCTAAGATACATAGGGAAATGAATTAGATTCACAAGAATAAAAGCCATTTTCTAATTGATAAATCATTAATAGATAACCCTAATCCTGTAAGGATGAGTTTTGTGCAAGGGGGAATGGGACAAAAAGAGCCAGAGAAGGAGTGGTTGACAGTTGGTGACAGTTGGTGATGGTTGAGACCAGGGAGGATTCTGGGAGTTTCTCAGAGGAAGAAGGAGGGGAGAGGAACTTCTGGGAGGACTGTGAGGAAAAAGGAGGTGCACATCCCAGCTCCAATCAAGTCGTGAGGGCTTCCTGAGGATCTTTCTTTGGACACTGAAACCCTGATTCCCTGGTCAAAGATTCCATCACATCTCACCCAGCAAGACTTCAATTATTGAGTGAGCTAAGTGTTTGGACTACATTTTGGGAGCAATCTCTTACTCTCCTTCCCCCATTATCCAACCTTGCTGAGAGACCCTTTCTGGTCTAACTTACAATTATAGAAAGGATATAAATAGAAACAGAAGGAGAAGAGGTGAGGGGAGAAGCTTAGGAGTGGGTGCCATTAAGGTTCCCACCTAAGCAATGGACTCCATAGGAATAGAGAAGAGGGTACCCCCAAATCCCTCTGCCCTTCACCCCTTTCCCCAATCTCTATATTGATATTAATAAAATCCATTCATTAGTCAGATAGCGTTCAAGAGTGCCTGAGAGACAAGAGGGGAGGGAACCACAGCTTGGTCTGGCTGCCACCATCTTGGAGCCAGACCACCCACTGTGAAGTTGACTGACCTTGGGGGAGGCTTGCATGAACCCTGCCCTCATTCAGAATTGGATTGGTGTACCACATACCTCATCTTATAGAGAAACCTCACCCCTAACTCCTGTGGGGCTCACATGACCATCCAGGTCACTCAATTTTGGGGTGACACCCCCTCAAAGTCTCCCAGAGTATATTTGGCGCAAAGGGAGAGTTAGAAGAGAGTTTCATCTCATAGACTTTCTCTCTCTCTCTGGCTATATCCCCTCTATCATAACAGTGGTCAACTGGCTCTCCTTATTATTACAATTCTAAGTAGGCAATTTCAGAGGAAAAAATCTAAATAAAGTCAAATCTATGCAACGAATAGTATATTTATTTATCTATTAATAAATCTAGCAACTGCTCTTTTTGTGGTGGCAAAGAATTGGAGATTAAAGGGCAGAACAAATTCTGCTATATGTTGGTGATGGAATACTATTATGCTGTAAGGAATGATGAATAGGATGATTTCAGGAAGAGTTGGAAAGACCTACATGAACGGAAACAAAGTGAAATAAGCAGAACCAGTAGAACATTGTACATAGTAACAACAATATCGTGGAGTGATCAAATGTGATAGCTTTATCTTCTATCAGCAATATAATGATCCAGGATAATTCTGAGGGACTTATGACAGAGAATGCTATCCGCCTCCAGAGAAGAAACTGTTGGAGTTGCAATGCAGATGAAAGGATAGGATTTTTCACTTGTTCATTTGAGCTTTTGTTTTGAGGTTTTGGCTTTATATGATTACTTACAAAAATGAACAATGTGAAAATATGTTTTGTAAGATAATACATGTGTAACACAGATTGAATCACTTGCCAGAAGTGGGAAGTGGAAGGAAAGAGAAGCACGGAGATAAGTTCAATCATATAACTTAGGAAAACTTGTGGGGAAATTTGTTATTCCATGTAATTGATAAAAAACAAAATAAAAAATCTAGCAATTGGAGAAGTATTAATTGCTCATGAGGGGGTACAGCTGATATAATAAAAAGACAGTTCTCCCTAGATTAATATAATTATTCAGTGACATACCACTCAACCTACCAAAAAGATTATTTTGTGGACCTAGAAGAAACGATAATGAAATTCATCTGGAAGAACAAAAGGTTAAGAATATCAAGGGAGTTGATGAAAAAAAAAAAAGTGATGGAAGGTGACCTAACAGTACCGATTTCAAACCATATTACAAAGCAACAATCATCAGAATAGTAGGGTATTGGTTAAGAAATCTAGTGATGGACCAGTAGAATAGATTAAGTACATAATACACAGCAGTAAATGACCATAGTAATCTTTTGTTTGATAAACACAGAAATCTGAGCTTTGGGAACAAGAATTAGCTAACAAAAATTGTTTGAAAAACTGGAAAACAGGTTGGCAGAAACAAGATATAGACCAAGACCTCATACTGTATACCAAGATGAAGTTAAATATGATTTAAACATAAAGCGTGATATCATCAGCAGGCTAGAGGAGCATGAATAGTTTGCTTGTCAGATCTATAAATAAGGGGAAAAAGTAGATAGGACCAAACAGTAGATAGAGAGCATTATAGGATATAAAATGGATAATTTTGATTACATCAAATTAAAATATTTTTGCTCAAACAAAATGCCTCCAATGCAACCAAAATTAAAAGGAAAACTGAAGTGGGGGAAAAATTTTAGGAAGTTTCTCTGATGAAGGACTCATTTCTCAAATCAAAAAATAGAAAACTGAGCCAAATTTATAAGAATACAAGACTTTTCCTAGTTGATAAATAGTCAAAGGATATGAAGAGCAATTTTCAGAAGTAGAAATCAAAGCTATCAATACTCACATGGAAAAAAATGTTCTAAATCACTACTGATTAGAGAAACTAAAACAACTCTGAGATGATCACCTCACACCTATCAGATTGGCTAACAGAAAAAGAAAGTGACAAATGCTAGAGGGGATGTAGGAAAATTTCGACCCTAATGCACGACTAGAAGAGTTGTGAGGTTGTTGAACAATTCTGAAAGAACAGTTTGGAACTCCAAACAAAGGGCTGTATAACTGCAGAGTGTTTGACCTAGGAAAACGCAATACTAGGAATGTATCCCTAAGTTATCAAAGAAAAGAGAAAAAGATTGATTTGTACAAAAATATGTATAGCAATTCTTTTTGTGGTGACAAAGCATCAGACACTAAGGGGATGCTATAAGTTGGGGGGTGGCTGAATGAGTTGTGGTATTTGATTGTGGGAGTATACTGTTCTGCTATTCCACCTGGGAAGATTTATATGAACTGATACAAAGTTAAATGAGCAGAACCAACAGAACATTGTTCACAGTAACAGCAAAATTGAACAGTGATCAACTGAAAGACTTAATTGCTTTGATCAAGACAATCCAAGACAATTCCAAAGGACCCACAATGAAAAATTGTATCTACCCTTAGAGAAAGAACTGATGAATTCTGAATGCAGACTGAAGCTGACTTAAACAATACTGTTTTATTTATGTTTTCTTTTGAAACATGGCTAATATGGCAATATATTTTGCATGACCCTACATTTATAATCAAAATCAAATTGCTTGACTTCTCATGGAGAGGGAGAGAATTGGAACTCAAAATTAAAAAAAATAATTTGTTAAAATATATAACTGGGAAATATTTAGCAATGAAAATAATTTTTTCTCTCTAAAAATACCCACCATTTATCATATGCTATGGTTCTCAAGGAAGGAGAGGGAGAGAGAGAATATTATGTTGATGTAAAAAAACAAAGCATCAAAATTATTTTTAAAAATGCTAATCTCATGGGAAAACAACATAATACCCTACTAGATATTTGTGTATTACGGCTTATAGAATGTTAATGGAAGGTCATCTTAAAGGGGCAGGTCAGGGAAGATGAGAGGCAGAGGGAGAGCCTTCCAGGCATAGCCACTGGCCACCATGGGAAAGGAACCGATTCAGGAGATGGAGCATCATAGTGGAGAACCAGCAAGAAAACCAGTCAGGCTGGAACCTAAAGCATATGGAGTTGAGTAAATACAAGACTGGAAAAGTGGGAAGAGGCTGTGTTGTGAAGAGCTTTGAATGCCAGACCTTTTGGATCCTGGAGGGAATAGGCAGCCAGCAGATTTTATTAGAGAAGATGGAGGTTGGGGTCAGGGTTGGGTGAAATGAGGAGAGACAGGACACCGGGACAGCATTGAGGAGTTTGTTGTAATGGGTGGGAGAGGCTGAGCAGGAACTGAACCAGGGCACTGGAGTTGCAAATAAAGGGAAAGACATGGGTAGGACAGGTGGGAAGGTTTAAGTGCTTTAATACTCATGACTGATCTGGAGGCCATTAATACACCTACAGTCATATATAACATGGAACCAACAGATTATGTTTAGCCTAGATGTGAGAGACATAATTTGACTAGAAATCATTATATTTTAATATGATAATTTATTTGATGTAATGTATATTTCTAATAGTTTTCTTAATAAAAGTGGATCCTGTCAATATAGGATTTTAATATTTTCAATATTTCAAACCCAATTACTTAAGTGAAAGGCATGTGTGTACATATATATTTAGTATGTGTGGGTATATACACTCACTCTGACTCACTAAATATATACATATACATATACACCACCCAAAATGTAGTATGAAGCAGCTGGGTGGTGCAGTGGAGAGAGCATTGGACTTAGAGTCAGGAAGACTTGAGTTCAAATTCAGCATCAAACATTTCCTAGTTTGTGATCCTGAGAAAATTACTTAACTTTCCCCACTTTTAGGTCCCTCATCTGTGAAATAAGGATAACGATAGCACCTCTTTCTCAGGCATGTGAGGATAAAATGAGATCACATTTGTAAAGTGCTTTGCAATCCTCCAAACTCAATAGAAATGCTAGCTGTAGTGAAAGTTGATCTTGGAGGGTTCAAATCCTGCCTTTGAAACTTACCAGCTATATGACTGTGGTCAAGTCACCTAAACTCTCAGAAGCTCAGGTAGCTCAGATTCTAAGTTATGGATGCATTTAAATCTGTTTTGGTAGAGGGCATTCCAAATTTGACAAAATCATAGGTCTGTCCTCCCTAATGTGTTCATTCATTTATTTTATTTGTATTTTTAATATCTAGAAGAATAGAAATTGTATTTGGTACTTTTTGTAGAAACAAGTAATGTGTCAGTTTTACTTTGGGTGCTTTTAATATTTCTTTCAGACATTTGATATAAATTATTTTAATTAAACTGACATATGGCTGTCGAGAAGGGTAATTAAGGTATCCAACAATGCTTTCTGTACAGAATTTTTAATAAAAATCAAAGAAGATCTAATCTGTGTATGGTAGGCCTGTCAAAGTTTATAGGGCAAAATCTATAGAAGAAAAGTAATTTAGCTGTCTTTCTTGTTTATATAATTAATTATCTAATCTGAAAGGGGAAAAGAGCCTTGGGTAAAGAAGCCAGTCTCTGGCTTATAAGGCTGACTTCAGCTAAAATCAAATTGCAGATTGACTCACTTTTATAATAATATGCTTATATTCAGGGCATAGCAATGGTTGTTTTATTTAAAGAGTTCTTTTACTTAGTGATGGTAAAGTATTTGATTCTCTACCTAACTGTTCAGATAACAGAAATAATTTGTAACTGACTGAATGATGACCTAAGAGTCATCATTTATGGCCCAATAAATATGGGAGTCACCTTGGAAGGAGGCTTCAGTTAGAGTGCCTGCAGTATTTTTCCTCAATCCTGTTTTATATTCCTCTCTGTCTCTGTCTCTGTCTGTCTCTGTCTCTGTCTCTGTCTGTCTCTGTCTCCTCTCTGTCTCTGTCTCTCTGTCTCTCTGTCTCTCTCTGTCTGTGTCTCTCTCTCTCTCTCTCTCTCTCTCTCTCTCTCTCTCTCTCTCTCTCTCTCGTTCCNCTCTCTCTCTCTCTCTCTCTCTCTCTCTCTCTCTCTCTCTCTCTCTCCCTCCTCGATCCCCTGTTCTCTCTGTGTGTCTCTCTCTTGTTCACTCTCTGTCTCTCCCTCTCTCCCTCTCTCTCCCCTATCTGAGTGCTTCTCCATCTCTTTTGCTGGTTTCTCTTCCAGGCCATGATGGTAGGTATCCCCCAGGTCTCTGTCTTAGGTCCTTTCACTTGACCTCATTAGCTCCTGTGGATTCTGCTGTCATGTTTATACTAATGATTCTCGATTCTGCTTCTCTAGAGGTTATTCTATGTTGACCTCCTGTCTTGTCTTGCATCTCCAGCTGCCGATTGGACATCTGGAACCGGATGTCTCATAGACCCCTTAAACTTAAGAGTCTACATCAGAACTCATCGCTCCCCCTTCTCTTTCAGCCCCCCCCCCCTTCCTAATTTCCTTATGACCTTAGAGGCTACCATCATTCTCCTTATCAGTGAGGCTCGACTCCTGGGTGTCATCCTCAACTCTTTACTGCCTTTTACATATCCAATCTGTACTCAAGTCTTGTAGATTTTTAAGCTTGTGATATTTCTTGGCAATACTCCTCCCCTTTGACGTTGCCAGAGTATCGCAGTCGCCTGAGGGTTGGTCTTTCTCCCTCAAGTGTCTCCCTATTCTAGACCCCCAGCTGCCCCAGTGTCTTCCCAAAGTGAAGATTTGCCTATGTTAACAGCTTGCTCCCAGGTAATCTGCAATGGTCCCTATCACTTCCATGAACAAATAGGAAAGTAGACCTACCTCACTTGGCCCTCCCTACCTTTCCAGGCTACACCTAGTCCTGTCCTGCAATACCTCTGCCCCAGCAGTAACACAAGCTCCTTCCTGTTCCTCACTCAGCCTACTCCTTAATCCAACTTTAGGCATTTTCTTTGACTATTCCCCATGCCTGGAATGTTCTCCTTAAGGGAAAATCAAGGATTGACCCTGGAATCAAGGCTCCTTTACTGAGTCCTGGCCCAGCCTACCCTTCCACTAAAGGGCATTGTATTCATTTTGTGTGTAATTTCTATTCATTTATTGGTGTACATATTGTTTCCCCCCCAGGAGAATGCAAGCTTCCTAGTGTCAGGGACTATTTCATTTCTAGCCCTAGCTCCCAGCCTAATGGCTACAGCCTGACAGTCTGGTGGAACTGAATCCTGCTTTAGCTACTTATGGCTGCGATCATGGTCAAGACCAGAGGCTCAGTTTCCTCATCTGTAAAACAGGAAGAATAATAACACTCCCTCTCAGAGTTGTTGTGAGGATAAAACAAAATTATACTTGTAAAGTGCTTTGCAAACTGTAAAATGCTACCTAAATGTCAGCTGTAACGACTGGGACAGCCTTGGACAGGAATGGAGAGCAAAGATCCCGGGAGAACTGGGACCTTCCTTGCGTGCATCATAGGTAACCAAGGAGAAGCCGTTCATAGAGCTTCAGCATTGTGGTCGACTCTGTCTGCCTGTTCCCCCGGGGCCACATTTTTGGAATGTCTGTGATCCTCAAGGTTTCTGAGCTTTGTGATCCTAACCTGGGTGTTCATGGGAGCATTCTCTCCAGCCTGAAGTCCTCCTTTATGTGGAGTGACATTTAAGAAGCTTTTCATTGCAATTGAGTAAACAATCTGGTGATTTTTGTGATGCTGACATTTCCTTGTCATCAGAACTTGCTTTTGGATAATGATACCCAAAACATGGCCTTCTGAATGCCAGCTTTAATGATGGCTAAACTCATTTTCCAGTGTTTGTGGAAAATATTAAAAAAATTCTCTTATTAATAAACATTTCATGACTGCTGCCATATGAAGTCTCTGAATGTCCAAAGGCTTGGAAACAGTCTTCAAGCTCTTTTGCAGAACTTAGATATAATTTTTTTCATGTGGATTGCCAGTGTTATTTATTATATAATGAAAACATTGACATTATCATTGGTTTATAGCCCTTCTGGTATTAAGAATGTGCTCTAGGGCATTATTTTATTGGTTGTACATTCCTTCCTGCTCTGTTAAGTCTAATGAGGTTTTTCTGTCCTTTAGGTGACCTACAGACGAGATCTGTATGCTGCGGAATCCATAATTAAGGGTATGTTTGTCCTTGGAATAGTCACTTCCTTTGTTTCCCAAATAGAGGCAAGGCCAGAACTCAGTGTGAAAGTTTTGGTCTCAACTCCTAGTAACAAGTATGTGTGCCAGCTGGCAGCCGAGCTGGGCTTTGTTCTTTGGAAATCGCCTGCTTTTATTGTTTTTTGAAAAGAGTCTGCTGATTGTGTTTGATGCTCAGGGTTCTTCATGTTTAAAAGAATTATTTGTGGCTTTGGAAACACTCAGCAACATGTCACATTCACAAAGGATAGACAATTGAGGATGATCAAAACGCACAAAATAGATACTGTTTAAATGGATTTTTTGGCTAATTATTTCATTGATGCTTTTAAACTGTGAGAAATGGGCAAGTAAAGCCCTCTGTAGCCTCTTCCTCATGAAATGTTTTCCTTCCCCATATATCTAGGGAAAGAGATAAGAGGCATTGCCCTGTGAAGGGTTTGGACTTGGGACACTTTGAAAATTCTCTTTAGCTCTAAATTTCTATGGGAAACTTTGGATTTTCACTGTTTTCAAGGCCATCTAAGTGGTATAGTTCTCTTTATACCAGCATGGTCTGATGGGAAGAATATGAGCCTTGGTATGAAACAAGGGTTTGATTTCCCTACTTTGCCACTAAATTAATGTATGATCAGGACACACCAGCTTAACCTTGAGGGGTGCTACTCCCTCCTCTGCCGATTGGGGGAATTAGATTAAATGATCCCTAAGGACCCTTTTGATGCTGCCATTCTATGTTTCTTCAGTTGTGAGGGCTGTGATTTAGGAGGAATACTGATAAACTGGAGCATGTTCAGAAGATAAACCTAGAGAATAAAGAGCCTTGAGTGGGTGACATATTAAGACCTGAAGATTTTGGGCTTGGAGAAGGAAGATACTGGGATAGTGAAGAAGGTTCATGATAGCCATCAAATATTTGAAGTACTGACTCGTGGAAGAGAGATTTCAGCTTTAACTTCACAGGGTAAAACCAAGCATCATGGGACAGTGACATCAGTCAGTTATAAGTTTTGCTTAAGTAATGCCTTTGTGCCTGGCACTGTGCTGGGTGGTGGTTGGGGTACAAGAAATTTAGACTTATGTGGAGAGTCTCTGCTTCAGGTGATAAGAATACCATGTGAGGAGGAATCTTATCCATTATCTCTACTTCAACTTCCTTTTTCGACTTTGTTGTGGGGGGGGGGGAGGTTATAGAAGCTGAGAGTCCCCTGCAGGGCCCCAGCAGTGGCTCCTTCTCTGCATTCGCTGACAGATAAGAGCTGTCTCCCAGAGCCTGAAGCAAAGTTGGCACCTTCTCTCTGGACTGTTGACTTCCACCTGTAGGAGAATCACCTCCTATGTGAGGACTGAAGGATAGCTGAGCAAGGAACTTTGTATTTTTCCAAGTACTAATAGGATCAGGCCTCAGGGTCAGTTTCCACCCTTTACAAACCTGACTCTGGCCATTGACCAGCACCTTGGACAGTGCTTCTGGGACACTGGAGGAGCTTTGGCCTTATCTCACCTGCAGGGATCTTGGCATTTCCTGGCCATATCCACATAATGCTGCCTACATTCTAGCCATTGTCATGTGGCCCCAAATCTGGCTGTCCTGGGGGACGCCCCTTGTTCCCCTTTCTATGATGCTTATCCCATTAGAATGTAGACTCTTTGAGAGCAGGGACTGTTTGCTTGGATTCATATCAGCACTATGTGGTAGATGCTTAATCAGTGCCCTCTCTCTTCTCACCCTCCTTCACCTTTATGGGTGTCTTCTCCCATTAGAATGTTAGCTAGCTTTTTTTTTTTAAATTTTTTTTTAACCCTTAATTTTTGGTGTATTGTCTTATAGGTGGAAGAGTGGTAAGGGTGGGCAATGGGGGGTCAAGTGACTTGCCCAGGGTCACACAGCTGGGAAGTGGCTGAGGCCGGGTTTGAACCTAGGACCTCCTGTCTCTAGGCCTGACTCTCACTCCACTGAGCTACCCAGCTGGCCCCTGTTAGCTAGCTTTTTGAGGGCAGAGACTCTTCCTTTCCCGTACTGGAATCCCTCAGTCATTCCTGATTGGGCTTGACCTGGACTTTTTGCCAGGAAGCAATCTGAGAAGCACGGCTTTCACCTGGTTAAAACAAGATTCTGGAGCTCAGATCTGAGGGTTTCATGGCATGACAGAGCTCTAGAAAGCTGTCATTCAGCTTGACATCGAGGGGCCAGAGGTCCGTTCCCGTGGTAGGAAACACACTCTTGTATTTAACCTTTCCTGGAGTTCACCACGGAATTTTTTCCTCATCAAGTATATTGAGTTTCAAACCACCAAAGAGCTATAATTTGTGCGTCTCTGTGTGTGTGTAAACAGATCATCCATAGTATATAAATCAAAATGTTGACATATATTTACATGTTGGCCTGGTGATGTGGGCTGTAGACATTACCCATGAGGCCTTGACTAAACAAAGATGTGGTTGGTTAAATTCTTAGCAGGAAGAGATGTAAAACTCATTTGTATCCTTCTGCTCTGATGTTATTATCTCTGCGAAGCAGATCACCTGGCTGCTGGGCTGTGGTGAGCCTGTAAGCGAGCAGGATGTTTGCTGTGGATGGACAGAAATGTCCAGCTCTCCACTCCTTTTAGTAGCCGTGGGACAAATTGGAGATCATTCTCCAGGGGAGAAGCTTGTCCTCTGCCTCGTTTCAGATTCTGGGGGCTCTTTGTACTTGGAGAAAGTCATCCATTAGGTCAGCTAGAAACAGCTGATTGAGATCAGTGAGCCTCACATATACATTCTAGGTACCAACCAGGTTCTGCATGCTGGCCATTTCTATGGCACTCACCTGGCAGCACCGGGAGATGCCATTCTTTCAGGTCCTTGTCAGGATAACAGCTTGAAGCCAATCTCTGCTGAACCATTTGCCCAGAGGACCTAGAGGGGAGCTACTCCCTCCTTCCACTGGCAGGGTAGTAGAAATATCCCATGGGCATGCTGCCAAGGAGGACTTGAATAGGGGGCAAAGAAGAGGTCAAGAATTTCTTAATTAACATAAGAATCCATTATAGTACATAGTTCATCTAATAGCCAGGAGTTTACAGAGTCTAGCCTCCTTGGATTTGTTGGCATGGCCCCTAGGAACTAGGAACAAGGGGGGGCGGGGTGGGACATAATTGAGAGGAAAATGTGGGATGGGGGTTCTGCTAGGATAATATTCCTGAGATTAGAATTTTGCCCAAGGGGAATGGGCTGCTTTAGGGGGTTATACCCCTTGGCTGGAGAGGCCAAATAGAGGGGGGATAATAATAATAATAATAATAATAATAATAATAGCTAATGATAATAATAATAGCTAATGATAGCTAATATTTAGATAGCACCTACTAAATGTGCTAGGCACTTTATAGTTACAATCTTATTTGGTTGTCGCAACAGCTCTGAGAGGTAGGTGCTGTCATTATCCCCATTTCACAGATAGGGAAACTGAAGCAAACAGGTAAAGTGACTCACCAGGGTCATGCAGCCTCTTATCCAGGATGCTGTTGAGTGCCTTTTGTTTAGATATATGGAGGTAGGGAGGTAGCTGGATGGAGAACTAGAAAGAAGATTAATGAAGCATGTACCATGCGAGCAGCCTGAGAACAGGGCCATTCTTTGCCTCTTTCTATCCTCTGCTTTAGTCTGGTGCATGGCACACAGCAGGTGTTTAATAATTGCTTGTTGTCTGACTATATGCCAGGCACTGAGCATTGGGTTTACCTGTGTGGCCTCTGAGGTCCTTTGGGCACCAGGATGCTGTGATCACTTTTCCTCCTGCTAATCTCGCGTTCATTTCTGTAGCCTAGCAACAAGGGAGAACAAAGGCGATGGAGGCTGTTGCTCATCAGCATCGTCTCTGATGCCAAGCCTATTTAGTATTTGCATTCCCAACACCTACCATGGGGCCTGGCATACATATGGTGCCCAAGAAAACCTTATCTGTTGGTTAAGAAGTGCTTCCTCATCTCAAGCTATAACATGCCTTCCTCCTTCTCGTTCCCTCCCAGGGCAGGGCTTCACGTTTTGGAATTCTCCTATTCTATACTCCGGGTCCTTTTATCAAAATGGCAGGATCCTCAAAGTACTGATTTTAGGCCCCAGATTAGATAATGGGGGGCAGGCAATTGAGAATTTCCTTTTGGTGGGATTGAGGCCACAGACCCTCTGACTCCATAATACCGCCCAGTTGGTCAATGCTTCCTTAGCTGGTTTGACCCTAGGGACCGAATGTTATCAATTATGATTACTTCCCCATGCCTGGAGGATGTTCCCAGGGCATCTTTAAAAAAATCCTGCCTTTGAGAATGAGAAGGGACTTCCTCTCCATGAAGCCTTCCTTGATTTTTCCATCTAAAAAATGATGTCTCCTTCCTCATCTAATATCTTATAGCTTAACATCCAGTTCCCCTCCCCATTATCAGGATTCTCGGTTTCTTGAGGTCAGAGATGGAGCTGTTTTTCTCTTTCGTGACTCTCAATCGAGATGCACACATAAACACACATATGTATGGCACTCTTCCAGTGTCTGATGTCAGTCACAATATCTTGACACAACTAGAACCCGTCAGTGAGTGTAATGATGAAAAGAAAGGGAACGAGAGCTTTCTAAAAAACCTGCCATGGGCATTCTCTTCTCACCCTCCTCCTCATTTAATTTATTGACTCTAATCTTTCACTGGTCTGGCACTAGGAGCAGTCAATCAGTAACCATTTTCAAAATTAATTTTTAAATGAACAAAAATCTATTTTTTCTCTTTGCACCTCATTGAGGGGAAAAACCCCCAAAACCAAACCTTTGCAGCAAGGATCCCTAGTTAAACCAAACACAATTTCCTCACTGGCTGTGTCCAGAGCCTGTTTGTCTTGGTCTGTATCCTGCGTCCATCACTTGTCTGGCAGAAGGACTTTTTGTGATGCCTCCTCCGGAATGGGGTTGGTCATTCCCTCGATCAAGACTTCTTCCTGCTATTTTGTTAGTGTACAAAGTGTTCTCTGGGTTCTGCTCACTCCTGTCTGCCTCAGTTCATACAAACTGACTAGGTTTCTCTGCCACCGTCTCTCTTATTTCCAAGAGTACAATAGTATTCCATCCATCTGTATCCCATAATTTGTAGTATCATTCTTTGGATGATAAGCATCACCACCAAACCACAATTTTTTTTTGCCACCATAAAAATTGCTGCTGTAAATAATTTAGTACACAGAAGACCTTTTCCTCTTTCATCACCTAATAGTGAGAGGCAGCTAGGCAGAATAGGGAATAGAGCTTTGCACCTGGAGTTAGGAAGACCCGAGTTCAAATCTCGCTTTGGGTGCTTACTGTCAACCCTGTGCAAATCACTTATCCTCTGTTTTTCTTATTTTCCTCATCTGTAAAATGGGAATAACAGTAGCACTAATCTTCCAGGGTTGTTGTGAGGCTATTTATAAAGCTCTTCACAGAGTCCTTGGCACATGGAAGTTCCTTAAGAAATGTTTGTTTCCTTCCTACTTTCCTACTATTTTTCACTGGCTCATAATTCCAAATTGCTTTCCAGAAGGGCTGGCTCAATTCTCAGCTCCACAGTGTTTCACTGTGCCTGTTTCCTCACAGCCCTTCCAACATCTATTTCCCTTTGTTGTCAGGTTCGATAATTTAATGGGCATGAAATGGACCCTCTAAGTTTCTTTAACTTCCTTTTCTCTACTGGACATTTGACACATTTTTCCCCCATGTGGCTGTTGATAGCCTGGATTTCTGCCTTAGAAAATTTCCTTTTCACAAACTCTCACCATTTTATTCAATTTGAATCAGCTCCTTAATATAGCTTAGAAATGAAACTCCGGTGGCGGCTAGATGGATCAATGGATTGAGAGCCAGACCCTGGGTTCAAATCTGGCTTCAGACACTTCCTAGCTCTATGATCCTGGGCAAGTCACTTGACGGCCATTGCCTAGCCCTTATCAGTCTACACAGTATTGATTCTAAGACAGAAGGTAAGGGTTTAAAAAAAAAAAAAGAAAGAAAACCCTTATCAGAGCCTTGCTATAAATATTTTGCTCTTTTAATAGCTGCATTGAATTTGTGCAAAACTTTTAAGTTTTATGTAATCAATTTATTATTGAAAAATAATCAAGTGTATGTAATCAAAACACAGTTTTAAAAGCATCTCCAGACACTGGCCCTATCTCTTCAGGAGCCCCAAGCACATAGGAAGCCTTTAGGAAAAACTGGCCAACTGACTGATGATGTTCATCAGTGTACCAGAACAGTGGGTAAGCTCATATGATTGGGTATGATGAGGGCGGTCAAGTGTCAGAAGCCTGGAGAGGTGGGAAGGGGAATTTGAATCCGGGTCACAGCCCCTTCCTGAGCTCTGAGCTCCGAGGCTGGCTTAGCTAACTGAGCTTTACGTTTTCTCCAGCGTCTAACTGGTTTTATACACCGTGGATGCTTATGAAATGGCGAATTTGTTTTAAGATGAATAGAATATCTTTGTCTCCCCTAGTCATAGAGCTGCTGCCAGAATGAAGGGAATGATGCATCTTCTTTGTCACAGGCGAGTTATTCACAGCATTAGGAATGGCATTTTTCTATGTCAAAATTTGCTAAAGAATATTCTTAATTAAATTCCCCCCTTCTACCAGGGTGTGCCTGAGTTTTTTTTTTTTTTTTCTGAATTTCTCAGTGAATTTGATTCCAAGCACAAGCCTTTCTCTGTGAGAGCGTTAATAAACTGGCAGCGCTGAGATAAAACACCAGGCCGAGAGTTTGATTTGATAAGTTTGTAAACAGCCACTTCACAAAGAGGTATTGTCCTTTTTTGAACAAACTTGTCAAGCCCACCCAGGCCTGCAGTGCGTGCTCAGACCTACCCCAACTCTGCAAGTGGTTGCACATGCCAGCAGTAACATACTTTAACTAGATTTACATAAGCAATACAAACAGTCCCCAACCACACTTAATTTAATATGCTGACCATATCTTGGCAAAGGGATCAATATTCAGCTTTTTTTTAATTATAAAAAGAAAAATCCTTATGAAATTTCCAAGAAGGTTTGCCTTTGTTTTCTTATACCATCATTCCTTCATCCTTTGGATGGATCCCATTTTGCAACTCAATGAAGAGTTTTTGTTTTTTTTTTTAGTTTTCTTCTGTTCTTTCCTGATTATGACTTTAGAAAACTCAATGAGTTTAGACAATAAAAGAAATTAATGGACCCTTTTTTCACAGATTTTATGAAACTATGGAAGGTGGGCCGCTTTCCCATTTGAAGGGGTTCAGTTTTGATTAACCAGATTTACATCATTGTTAATGACTGAGAAAAGAGTCTGTGTCTTTGTCTGTTCATTAATAATTTCCATTTATTGGCTGTTCACAGGCTCCTTTACTGGAAATTTGATTTCGCCAAAAATACAAAGGCCGGGGATTTGGAAATTAAACTGACATTCAGAAAGCCCCTTTTTATGTGAATAAAACAAAGAGATACTTTTCACTGTTAGATTTCTCTAGATTGTCAACATGCTCAGAGGCTTTTCGAAGGTGAAATATAGTGGTGGTGGTATTGTTTTACAGATTTCTTAAGTCATGCTGGTACTTACCCAATTGGGGCCCTGCCTTCACGCATTAGAAGGTTAGCTAAGTTTGCTTCTGGATTTGTAGCCTTTCCTGAAGGAGTAAAATCAAATCACATGTGAACAAAATTGGTTCTGCATTGTTGGGAGCTGGGCACATTTAATGTATTAGCGTGTGCCGCCTTCATGCATATGAAGAAAAGAATGCCTTTATTTCTCAGGTCATTTCAAACTGTTTTCTGTTTTATTAAAGAAGAAATTTACTTGGAACCAGGTTGAAAAACCAAGGAAGCCGGATCCGGGAATCCTGCCGCCTGGTTTCTGGGTCCCCTGATGGACCATGCTGGGCATGTGTCTGCGGCAGGTTCTGGTCCCATCACCATTTTCATTGGCGCCTTCCTTCCCCAGGCATTTCCATTACTTGCATTGTACACTGACAATGTAAAGTGACACAGACAATTTACGTAAAGGCCTGCATCTGGGACATTTCCTGACTTTGCTCTCTCTGCCCTTGTTTTCCAATTTCTCACATTCTATTAGCAGAACTTATTTGTGCCAATACTGTGTTTGTTCTTTGCTCTTTTGATGATACTACTGACAAGTGTGTTCTGTGAGTCTATAACAAAGTGGAAGGACATTTGCGTCAAGCTTTAATTAGTCAGGGAAGGAGGGAGGCCCTGGGATTCAGTGGCAGTTTGATTCATTTGAATTCCTCTTTGAGGCTGCTCATACCAAAGAGAGACATTTGGCTAATGACTAGACACAATCGGTTTCACCTTTAGCTCTGCAGCCAGCTTACCACTGTACTGGAAAGAAGAACTCTATTGGGTTTCAGAGAGACCTGGGTTTGCCAGAGCTCTGACATCTAAGAGGTGTGTGTGTGTGTGTGTGTGTGTGTGTGTGTGTGTGTGTGTGTGTGAGAATCCTGGGGATTTAGTTATTCCCATCTTGCTTTGACCATTGACATGGGGGCTTCTCGAGGACAGGGCTGTTCTTCATGTTTTGGCTTTTTTGGATCCTCAGTGCTTAGTCCTGTGTCTGGCACATTCTGCCTATAAACAAGGGCTTAGGGATTGATTGATTGTGTGGCCAACACCCATAGTGGCCATCTTTCTTTGAGCCATTATTTCCTCACCTTTAAAATAGGAATCATCCTTGTACATCTCCACAGGTCTATGGTCGTAGGAAATGGGAACCAAAGTTATTGAATCTTCTAGAGATTTGATTTTTCCCTTCAAAGAGCAAGTGTAGCTGATGTATGTCAGTAACTACAAAGTTACCAAAACAGTGAGAGATGGACGGCTTACAGCCGAGGTAACGATAGCCCTTAATCCAGCAGCTATTCCAAACTCTGATGTAGGTAAGAAAAATAAAAGCACACTATTTATGCTTAGAGCTAGTGAATTATAATTTGTAAATATCTTGATGAGTCACTAACTTTTGCAACTTGCCTTTCTCAGATTCTTTTTGGAGAGAGAGAGAGAGAGAGAGAGAGAGAGAGAGAGAGAGAGAGAGAGAGAGAGAGAGAGAGAAAGAGAGAGAGAGAGAGAGAGACAGACAGACAGACAGACAGACAGACAGACAGAAACAGAGACAGAGACAGAGACAGAGACAGAGACAGAGACAGAGAGACAGAGAGGGATACACTGACAGAAACAGAGAGGGGGAGAGACAGAGAAAGACAGAGAAAAAGATATACATTATGACAGATTAAAAAGAAAATAGAGCATTATAAATTTGGAAAACAGTCATATTGAGACAGGTACAAACTTGTGTAAGAGACAAGGTGGCACATATATGTCTGCTTTTTGCTGACCTTCTCAGTAAAGGAAAGCTTGTCCTCCATTCAGTGACTCCTTTAAAAATGTAGGCAAGATTTGATCGGAGGAAACATCCGTAAAGAATCTCCTCCAGTCCTAGTGCCCTTGAGGTAAGACTGTTTGAGCCTTCTTGTTGAAACATGCAGATCCAGGGATCTCACCAATGTCTCCCTGAAGCCCTCTGACCCTCCATCCCATGTTAATATAGCAGATGCACTTCAAATATCCAGTTTTCTCACAAATCAAAAATTGACAGTTTGTTTGGCTGCCTTGCACTTTTCCGTCATTGATTGGCTACTTTCTCTTTTCTTCCCCAAGTAGTTTTCTCTTTCAGGTGTATGTGGGGTCTCTTGATATCTAAGCTAGATACCCCTTAGAGCAAAAATGGTGTCTCTAGCTGTTTCTCTTCTCATCTTCTTAATGCCCATTTTAAGTGTTTGCTGTTAGACAGAAAATTAGCACTGACTCTAAGACTGTGACCCAGACATGAAGAATTCAGCAGAGAGTGCTCTAGACTCCTTCAAGGAGAGGAAAGAAGCTATTATTCACACATTGCAAAGATTAGACCTTGGAGCATCTCATTGGAAAGGACCGAAGTTGGACTCTGACGATTGTTTCTTGTTCAGCTAAGAATAGAGAAATTTTAGCTTGGGAAGTCAGCGTATTGGACAGTAAAGCCTAATAGAAGAATCTCATGGTAGGAGAGGTTTGGGAGGAAATTGAAGACAGATTTCTGGGTCGTCTGCCCACTGGCTTATAGAACTCATTGGAAGTGTTTAGGTTCCTTGTGTCTCCTCCATGGTCAGTGAGTCTTTTATGTTTCCTGTGGGCATGATCCTGCTCACTCATGAGACCTCTGTGGAGTCCAGCTGTCAGAGACATGAATCTGGGCTTTGCTTACTCTGCATTCAAGTGCCCTTGAACTTTGCCAAGCTAGAGAAGAAGTTTGTAGATTGGGTATGTTGTCAATATTATGTCCCCGTGAAGTTCAGTGTTAAGAGCAACCATGCCTTTTGCTTCCTTATCCATGAAGGAAGAAAAAACATTTATGTGCTCTGAAAGATGGAGCCAACATTCCAGACATGGGGAGAAGAATCCCTCTCAGAGCATGGAAGGAAGGTCAACTTTCTGGCTCACTTCCCAAAGCTGGAGATTCTTTGCATCTCTCATGGTCTCTACTGAGAACAAGAATGGAATTCATCTAGTGCATTGGAACACGTGGCTGCTAGTTCACCCATTGGAGCCGAAGAGGGGTCCTCTTTGTAGATGACCCATCCTTTAAGAGTAAGGGACTGAGAGGCCAGAAAAGACATGCCTTCGTCTTGACGTGACTGAAACTTGAGACAGCTTCAAAGGAGGGAGACAGATGCAACCCACTCCCGTCCCAAGTGATGGTGCGCCATATTCTTTGGTGTGGAGAGCATGATTGGAATTGTTACACCTTCTTCATCCATCTGCCGATGCCCCCTGCTTCAAGAGCAGAGAAGCCATAGACTGGGAATCATTGGGGTTTCCACATACTCCACCCTCTCCCCACACGCACATGCCAACAGAGGGTGTGGAGATGCTGGCGGCACCATGGGATAGTCTCTAAGGCTACCTTTGCTCACCCCTTGACAAAGCTTCCTTTTGTGCTTAGTTACAAAATTGCTTTAATGGGTGGTTGGGGTCTCTTAATTGGAGCTTTTTTAATGCCTCCTTTTTAAATACTTTTAGTTCCGTAACAGCAAGGATTCCTCATTCCCCAGGACAGCATTTTTGTAGGTAGCCAAAGGAACATGCTAAGAACAGGAATGATGGTGGCAAAGAAGGGGTGATCCTCAGTCATGACTTAGAGAGAACCAGAGCTTAATCCTGGATGAGGTAGGGTGGCAGTCAGGGACCACAGGCTCTCAGGTCTTGAGTTGAGGGAGACCTCTGAGGCCATCTGGCTCATCCCCCTCATTGGACAAATAAGTGATCTGGACCCGGAGAAGTTAAGAGATTTGTTCAAGGCCCCACATGCAACAAGCACCAAAGGCAGGATTTGAACCCAGATCCTTTGATACCAGAGCCAGTGGTTTTTTCCCGGAATTTTACTGGAAACCAGGAGCAGACAAGTTCAAGTCTCTGCACTTTCACATACAAGCTTTATGATCTTGGGCCAATGGCTTAATGGCATTCTGGAATAAATCCCCTCATCTGCATAATGGAAAGTGCCTGCCTAGCCTGTCCCACAGAGGGTTTGTAGTGCTTAAATAAGATCAGGTCTATCAGGCAATCAATAGGGCATTCATTAAGCACTAACTAAGAGGTTCCCCTGCATTCTGGACCTCAGTCATGGATGAAGGCTTCACAGGCATATTCTCCAGTCAATGGAGAATGGGTGAACAAGAAGCCTATCCATCGTCTTACAGCTGGTCTACAAAGACAGAGGATGAGTTAGGGGTGGTCTGAGGCAGAAAAATAAATCGGGAGGGGATCATACAGTTCTGGGAACGGGAGGAGACTGAGGAAGGGGCATGTTTTAGAAATGAGGCCATTTTCTTGCCTTTTGAGAGCATTCTTTCCCAGGGGAACCCGTTTCTCCATAGTTTCTCCAGGTTAATGATACCTGCCTACCTTTAGGCCTCTGCAGTAATGTCAGGTTCCCTAGTGGCACAACCAGACAGGACAGGCTGGGGGCCTAACCCCCGAGCCTGTGTTATATGTACTGGGCCATTGTACTGGGGTCTTGAAGATACCAAGAAAAAAATGAAATCAAATGCTTAGAAGAAGTGGGATGAAGTGAGGTCGTGTATTCCAGGTCTGTTCATCTCTCTGTGTTCCTCCTTACAAAAGGGCGGTGATATTCTAGTCAAGCCTGAGTTCAGAAAGAAGCCCCTGGGCTTCCAGGTTCTGACCCACTGCCGAGCCTCCCTGTGATCACGAGTGAGCCACTTAATTGCCCCATACATAAAGGAAGATAATGATGGCTGCCCACTGCTCACCCCTTGGTAAGGATTAATTAGAATTTACAACAATATCTAACATTCTTTGAGCTCTTTGATCCTTGTAATGATAGCTAAGGCAACATGTTATTATTGTTGTTGTTGTTGTTGTTACTTTTTTATGCCCTTGATCCTTCTTTTGTTAGGTTTCCAGTTAAATCCCAATAGCTTTTTCTCTTTCCTTCAGTAATGAACCACAACCTTTTCTGTGACTGTGGCTTCCTTTTGACCCCGTCTTCATGGAAAGGTATTTGGCGGGATGACATGCATCCAGTTAGAGCCTGGTCTTGGGGCTTTGGAGGCTTTCACTCCTGCCATGCTCCTTCTCTCTAGTGCCCCTTGACAAACTCCCTAAGTTCTCCTAAGTTTCTACCCTTTGGCTCCTTTTCCTTCTAGACATTCAAATAATCCTTAGGGTCCTTCAGGATCCTTTCTTGCCCCAATAGTGGGGGCTTCGGCCTCCTCCCCAAATGGCTTTGTATATACTGGGTATCCGTGTATCTCTGCACAGTTTGTCACCCCCCCCCCCCCCAATAGATCCTGGAGGCAAGGGAGCTTCTGTTTGGGTCTCTGCACCCATGATGCCTAGAACATCCCCTGGCAAACAGTAGGCACTTAATACGTGCTTGTTGACTAATTGGTCCATCTCTTCCTTGTCTGAATGATTCCTTTGTGAAAACTCTTGTTTTTAGAGATGCTTCATCAATTCACCCGGCTCCCTTGCTCCCCTTGGGCCGATTGTGAGCACGTTTCCATATGTCTGAGGCAGTGGGAGGGTGAGGATGATTCCCCTCCTTATTGCTCCTCTTACCCTACCCCATGGATAGAATGTCAATAGAAGGTAGAAAATCACAGTATCTTCTGAGCTGAGTATTGATGAGCATGTGATATCGGCAAATCCGAGAGTATTGGACTAAGTAGCTGGTCAAGGTTTCTTCATAGCCTTCAGTCCCATCTCTGACATATCCTGGTGCGGTGACCTGAGGCAAGTTATTCAACCTGTCTGGGCTCCAGGCAGACAACCAGGGGCAGAGAGAGTGCCAGCCTGCTTGCACCTTGGGGTGACATTCCAGATGCAGCCCTACTCAGGGTTTCACCCGGCTTAAAAAAATCAAGTACTTCCTCACTCTGGAGAACAGTCCAGGGGAGTGTTTGGCTGCTTAAATAAGTCTTTCTAGAACTGGGGGGACACGGCTTCCTCATTTTCCCACGTGCCCAGATCATGGTCCAGAAAGCATGCTAGACTTCTATTTATTTTCTATTTTTTTTATACCCTTAACTTCTGTGTATTGGCTCCTAGGTGGAAGAGTGGTAAGGGTGGGCAATGGGGGTCAAGTGACTTGCCCAGGGTCACACGGCTGGGAAGTGTCTGAGGCCACATGCTAGACTTTTAATCAGAAGATGGGTTCAAATCCACTTCCTAGCTGGGTGACCTCTGTCAAACTAATTGGTCTGTCTCAGCCTTTGTTTCTTGATCTATAAAATGGAAGCAATGACATTTATCCTATCTAACTCACTGGTTTGTCGGAAGGAAAGTAGCTCATGCACTCCAAATGCAGTGTCAGTTTACGCTGTTCTTCTTGGCTGAATAATGAGAGGGAATACTGTCAACTGAAGATCCCAGACGTCAGAATAAAATCCACTTGGACTTGTTTTCTTCAAACAGCACTGATCATCTAACCTGTGAGCAAACCAGAACAGTCCTGACCTCGAGAAGCTTACATTCTACCATGGGAATGCAGAAGTTGGGGTACAGGCATATACAAAAGAGGGGAGATTCCCAGCTGTGGGGAACTCCCAGATGAGGAAACTCCCTCCTTGGCCCCTCCTTTGAGAAGCTCCCTTGCCTTGCTCTAGACCTTCGCTCCCAGGCCCTCTTCTCTATGTCAACATTACACATGCTCCAAGGGAGAGAGGCTAGCTTGGGTAATGAGAAAGAAAGGTCTCATGGAGGTTTCCTCCTGAAGTGGTGCCAAGACAGTCTTGGGGTTGTTTCCCAATTTGTAAAATTGCTGTTGATTTAGCCTCGAGCCCTTCTTGAACAGACGCTGGATTCTTCTGGTAATTTTTTAGATGTGTGGGAAGAAAACATCACCGTGGCAATGTGAGGCTGCTACTTGGACGTTCCCTTCCCAGGAGGTCCCACCAAGGGAAGAGACAAGAGACCCAGGATGGAGTTTGATTCCTTTCTGAACCTCAGGGACCTCAGCAGCTCCTGGATTGTTAACTGGCCTCTGTTGGGCTTTATAGGCGCAGGGGCATGTGGTCTTTTCCTTGGGGGATATTCGCCAGACCACTGATGCTGTCAGGTTTCCTTAAGTCAAGCATTTGGCTAGAGACAGCAGGTGGAAGGATGGTCAGAGGGGAGGGATACGGATTAGTGGGCAGCCACGTCCCTGTTAGTAAGAACAGTGACACCCTTGAAGTTTGCACCATGCAAAGTCATAATTATGTAAAAGATGCTCATTTGTTCTAGTCTCTACAAGGATGTAATGTGGAGGCGAAAAATATGGCCACTTGAGGGGTTTCATTACTGTCCTAATTGGGCCCTAGCTATAGGGGATTGGGAGGAAAGTCACTGTCCTAGAGAACCAGGCAGTCTATCCTCCACTCTGCTGTCAGCCAGAAGGGTATATGTTTCTTAACCCCTTATCTTCTGTCTTATGATCAATATTAAATGTCAGTTCTAAGACAGAAGAGCGGTAAGGGCTAGGCAATAGGGGTTAAATGACTTGCCCAGAGTCACACAGCTAGAATGTATTTGAGGTCAGAGTTGAACCCAGGACCTCTCATCTCCAGGCCTGGACTCTCTGCCCACTGAGCAATCTAGCGCCCCCTGAGTGATATTCTCTCTCTCTTTTTTTTTAAACCCTTGTACTTCGGTGTATTGTCTCATAGGTGGAAGATTGGTAAGGGTGGGCAATGGGGGTCAAGTGACTTGCCCAGGGTCACACAGCTGGGAAGTGGCTGAGGCCGGGTTTGAACCCAGGACCTCCCATCTCTAAGCCTGACTCTCACTCCACTGAGCTACCCAGCTGCCCTCCCCGAGTGATATTCTTAAAGCACACATTGGATTGGGTTATACTCTTGCTCAACAAACTTCCATAGCACCCTTTTTCCTCTAGGGCCAGATACAGATGCCTCTGTCATTTCGGACCCTTCACAACCCAGCTCCAACCCTCTTGCCATATTGATTACATTATTCTGCTTCATGAAGCATTCTGTAGTTGCAAGCTGGCCCAAGCTCTTCACACATAACAGACCACTTCCTGTCTCCATGCCTTTGTCCAGGCTGTGCCTGTGCTTGGAATGCTCTGCCTTTTCTTCTCCCCCTCTTAGATTCCCTCATTTCCTTCTAAGCTTAGCTCAAGCAAACCTCCTACAAGAAGCCTTTGCTCCTCTGTTTAGCTGCTAGGACCCCATCTGGTACTCTGTCCGCCCCTTGCCTTGTATTTATGTCGTATCTGTTTTTTTACGTAACTATCTACCCGTGCCGTTTCCCATGGAGGGCCAGCATGGTTCCATTTTTATCTGAGTATTCCTATTGCCCAGCAGCTGGCAGGTGCTTAATGAGTCCTTCTGGGTGAATTAGTGGATGGGTCAAAGTTTTTGGAAGCAAGAACTAAGGGAGATGGAAGGGAGGTCCCTGCTTCACAATGGTACGAATCATCTCTAAGGAGAGGATCCTCCATCCAGGAGGTGACATTGTAGCACTGTGGCCCAATGCAGAACCTCCGATTCCAGATGGACTCTGTGCCTGAGGACAGTCAGCTCTCCTTGGCATCCGACCCCGTGCTCAGAGTAGACAGCTCATGTGAGCGCACAAAGCACTGTACATGTGGACGAGAGACGTTCAGGAATTGTTTTATAGGGTTCTACAGCAACACAAGGCAACATGGGATTGCTTTCTTTTGGACCAAAAATGAATTCAGAGATGGAAAATAAAGGTTAGGGATAATGAGCACTTGCTTGGTTGGAGAAGTGTTTTCTCTGCTTGGGATCACAGAATAGCTGTTTCCCAGAGGTGACCAAGTCTGCCCTCACCCTCATCACTCCCAGCTCAGCTCCTTGTCTATTAGTGTGGCCAGCATAAAATCGAAGCCCTGAGGGATCAACCCGCTTGGATGGCCATCCAACAGAATTAGGGAAATGGGAGCTTTTCATCCACTTGGTTTTTCCTGTGAAGATGGTCATTGGAATGACCAGGAATCTCGTTGGGGAGTGCTTGGCTCCTGTGGGCGAGTAATACCGAGTCTTTGGTATCTGGAGAAACTCTTCCTCTCGGTCTTTTCAAGTGCTTTGCACAATGGACATTGCACAATGGATATTTCCAGATGCTGCACACATTTGGTTAGCATATGTCCCCCTGTCTGACGCCTCCCATGACACTGATACTGCGTGGGTTGTTGAACAACGTTATTCCTGTGGTCTCATCTGTCTTGGAATTTTTCATGATTTTTACAGATTTATGGGAGACACCTAGTTTGAGGAGAGGCCTCGAGGCTCTACTGAGTCAAACGCTTTTTTGTAATCAACAAACAATAGACACAGTAGGATCTTGTATGCTCTACACCCACTCAGTTGTTTGACAGTCCTGAAGATGTAGTCTCCTGTTGCAAATTGTCTTTGGAGCCTGCCTGCTCCCTTCTTGGGTTTTACATCCATTTGGATGTTTGATGTATGAATGGACCATTATCTGAGCAGTTTTATAGAGATGAGAAAGCTGGCATCGGGGCTGAATAGCTGCTGAGGTTGCCTTGCTTGTCTTTTGGGGGATTTGTAAGGCTGGCGAGCCTTTCTCTCCTTAGAGAATCATTTCCCTTACAGAGATCTTGAAAATGGATTCCTGAGTGCTTTTGAACATCGTTTGGCTTTGCCCTCCATCTCTTCTGAACACCTTTGGCCAGGTCCAGTGGCTTTTCCAATCTTCCTCTTCTCGTTTTGACTTTGTCTCATAGGAGATGGGGCCGGTATCGTCTCACTGCCCTCAGTTCCTGTGGTCTGTTTTTAATTCCATTTTTGTTTATTTTCAATTTCTGCTCATTTCACATCCGTTCCTTTAGACTTACCCTGCTTTGGGGGATTCTTTATGCTTGAAGTTTGTTAGTGTGTTTGTTATGGTGTTAATATTCCTGGTACATCCAGTCACTTAGTTCTTCTGTCGTTCCAGAATCGTTGTAGCCTGATGCTCTTTTGCCATCTTCCTGCCATGCCAGGCAGCTGGAGCAGATACTGTGGAGCATTTAGTGCTTGGTCAGGCATCAGAGATGCTCAGGTTATCCAGTGCCTTCTGGACCGTCACCAGTCATGCTGACTTTGATGACTCCGGAAGACTCTACCTCCATAAATCCGATTCATCACCCTGTGATGCCACTCTGTGGTCCTCTTTGAAAACTTGGCAAACACGATGTTTAAAGATGTACACTGCTTGTTGTTCAGTTGTGTCTGACTCATCACAACCCCATTTGGGGTTTTCCTGGCAAAGCTGCTGGAGTGGTTGTCCATTTCCTTGTGCAGCTCATTTGACAGATGAGGAAACTGAGGCCAACAGAGTTAAGTGACTTGCCCAGGATACTAGATGCTAGAGAGTATCTGAGGCTTGAGTTGAACTCAGGAAGATGAATATTCCTTACTTCAGATATTCTCTCCACTGAGCCATCTAGTTGCCCCCCATTAGCATGGAGATAATTCAGTCCCTGCGAGTTGGTGAGATTGCCAAGTTGAGTATTCTATGGAGAGAAGAGAAGAGAAGAAGTCCCAGGAGAGAACCCTGAGAGATATCAGTAGTTAAAGGGTGTGATTTGGAGGATGATCCAGAAAAGGAGACAGAAGGAGCCATCAGGCAAACCTTCCTCTCTCTGATCTCATCTACATGGACATAGGGAGAGACTTGGACAAATGGAAATCCATCTGTGTGCACAACTGCCCTCATTTTCTTGCTTAGTTATGCTGGACATAACCTTGTCTTACTCAACCCATGCTGGCTTGAAAGGCTTATTGCTTTCTTCTCTGAGTTTTCACAAAATCTCTTCCATAGTATATTATCAAATTTCTCCCAAACTAAAGCCAGACGCCCACTCCTTGGACTACAGTTGGAAGAATCCTTTTGGTCATTTTTTTAGGGGATATTTTATTGTTTCTAGACCAGAACTGGGGGCAGCGAGGTGGTGCAGTGGAGAGTGCTGGACCTGGAGTCAGGAAGGCTCATTTTCTTGAGTTCAAACCTGGCTTCAGGCCAGTACTACCTCCTACTGCCCATGTGACCGTGGGCACTTAAGTCACTATGCTCTTTTTGCTTCAGTTTCCTCATCTGTAAAATGAGCTGGAAAAGGAAATGGCAAACCACTCTAGTCTTTTTGCAAAGAAAACATCAAATAGAGTCATGAAAAGTTAGACATGACTGAAAGGACTGAAAAACACCAAAACAACATTAGACACTAACACACTGTTGGTGGAGCTGTGAACTGATCTAGCCATTTTGGAGAGCAATTTGGAATTATGTCCAGAGAGGTCTAACACCACGTATAGCCTTGGGTCCACCAATGCCACGGCTGGGTCCCAAGGAGATCAGGGAAGGAGGAAAAGAACCCATATGTTCCAAAATGTTTATAGCAACTCTCTTGGAGATGGCAAAGGCCGGAACATTGAGGCCATGCCCATTGATTGGGGAATGGCTGAACAAGTTCTGGCATAATGATTGTGATGGAATACCCTGGAGCAGAAGGAAAAGATGAACAGGATAGCGGCAAAACAACAAAACCAACTTGGAATGACCTCCATGAAATGACAAAGAGTGAAACGAGCAGAACCAAGAGAACATTATATATGGCCACAGAAATAATATTTGAAAACTAACTGGTGCATGGCCACGTCTAGAGAAAGAACTAAGGAACAACAGACACATGAAAGGCATCCTTAACCTATGTTTTTTGGTTGGATAATGCCTTCTCTGGGGCGGGTAGGGTTGGGAAGGGTAAGATATCTGGGAATTTTAAAGAATAATAAAATTGGCGAGCTCCTTTTCTTTCCTGGGGTGCTTGGATCCTTGAGCATCTTTTTACCTGCCTCAGGCTTTACTTCTCTGTTATCTCTTTCTCCTCTGTTATCTCTGGCCTCCAGCAAGCCTCTCTTTGTTGGAGAAAACGGAAGAAATGAAGTCTTGGGCTCCTGTCCTTCCCATTCTGGGCAGCTGCAGGCCATGCTTCTTGTGACCTTTCTCTTGCCTCCAACATAGATCAAAGGACATTCTTGGGATCTTGAGCATTTTTCTCAAGCCACAGCTTGTTTGGGGTCACAGCATTCCTGACATTCTTCTTAGCCGATTTTCACATTCTTTTAGAAAATTCATTCTTAGTTACCTGCTCTTGCTTCCAGGGCCCGAAGCATCAGTTCAGAATTTTCCTGGGCAGCTCTGTCGCCTAATACTCCTCTTTGGAGTCAGCTTCCTGAGGTTCTCAGGGCCTTTGAGACTTGCATTCTTTTACAGAGTGTTTTCTCTCAGGACTCTGTAGGCCTTTAGGGTGGAGTGTTTGCAGCAAAATCATTTGGTTGGGACTTTTCTGCTCATTATTTTTGATTAATTCAGAATTTAGGACAAGCAGAGAGAGGGGAGAGAGAGAGACAGAGACAGAGAGAGAGAGAGAGAGAGGATGTTTTCATATAAAAGGAGAACAGGAAAAGAGGATTATATGTGAAGCCATACATTTATTACCTACAGCTTGACTTTTTCAAAGTATATCAGAAATTCAGCATATTATTTTCAAGGCTGTCCTGCTGGTCTGTTTTGTCTTCTGAATGTCCTTCTGTTCCTGTATATGCATTTTAAAAGATGTTTATAATTTAAAAGAAATTCTTCTCCTTATTTCTCATAATAGGACAGTTGACTCCTTACCTTTTATGCCTTCATTTTCCTCATTGCATCCCTCCACATCTCCCAGATAAAAGGGGAAAAGCACAATCTTCATAAAAGATACACATATCCATAAGCACACCAGAGCCACATGGTATCTGTGTCCATTAATGAATAAAAGACCTCTCAGGTTTCTCTAAAGTTGATTAAAGTGAGCAGTGTGGAACAGAGAACAGCACACAGTGCTGGATTCTGAGCTACTGGGTCCAAACCTCAGCTTTTGCTGCTTCCTACCCAGGTGAGATCAGATGAGTCTCTTTCCATCCTGAGGCCTCAATTTCCTCATCTGTAAAAAGAGGGATTCAGACTAGCCGATGACCTCAGAGGTCCCTCCCAGCTCTGGGGCTGAAAGCCTATCTGTTTTGTTTTGCTTTGTTTTCTAGGTATTGGATTTCATTTTGACCAAATGATGATGATTGTATATCAGTGTAAATAATGTGTATATACGTAAATAGACACACACACACGTTTATGTTGATCTGGGATCAAGTTCTGCCTTTGACTATTTTTTTTTAAACACTTATCTTCTGTCTTTCAGAACATAGACTGGGAATGACTAAATAATTGGGGTTAAGTGACTTGCCCAAGGTCACATAGCTAGGAAGTATCTGACACCAGATCTGAACCTAGGACCTCCCATCTCCAAACCTGCCTCTCTATCCACTGAACAACTTAGCTTCTCCTGCCTTTGAGTCTGTGTCACTTCTTGGGCCTCAGTTTCTTCATCTGTAAAATGAGGATTTTTTTTAAACCCTCACCTCCAGTCTTGGAGTCAATACTGTGTATTGGCTCCAAGGGAGAAGAGTGGTAAGGGTAGGCCATGGGGGTCAAGTGACTTGCCCAGGGTCATACAGCTGGGAAGTGTCTGATGTCAGATTTGAACCTAGGACCTCCCGTCTCTAGGCCTGGCTCTCCATCCACTGAGCTACCCAGCTGCCCCTCAAAATGAGGAAGTTTTACTTAATGGCCTTGGGTTCTCTTCCTTCCCATGGTACTAGCACATATTTTTTTAATCTCTACCTATGGTCAAGATGTCTAGATGTGGAGCTTTGGTTGAAAAGTTCCTATATCCGTCTTTCAGCTGTTGACTAGGTGGTGCTTGTTTTAAATGCTGCTTTTCAAGAAAGAATAGAATGGCCTGATCAGGCAGCCGACCATAAACCTGATGAATCAACTCTTTGATTTGTCTCCAAGGAATGGAGTCAACGGTGAGATGAATAAGAGTGTCGCGCCCAGAACAAGGGAAGTCGCTGCCCCGCAATTCTCTGCCCTCCGTTCACACTATGTCTGATGGATTTTATTCTGGTCTTGGTGCTGTTTCTAAAAAAAACAAAAACCAAACTGGCAAACTGTAGAGTATCCCAAAGAAGCCTTTCCCCAGCCTATACTGGGGAGGGGGCAGTGAGTCAGAAGCCACGCCATTAAAGGCACAGTTACAGACTCGTTAAATCCAAGAGTGAGAAGGGGCCTCAGAGGTCATCGAGTCTAAACCATCCCTGAAAGGAGTCGCCCACAGCTGACCCTGGGCTTGCCAACCCAGCCCCTCCGGGGGCAGCCCATTCTCCTTGGGGAAAGCGCCCATTGTCAGGAAATTTTCACCCTTAGATCCAGCCTAAAATGGCCTCTTTCTAGCTCCCACTCCTTGTTCCTGATTCTGCCCTCCAGGGCCAAGCAGAACATGACTGTCGGTGGTCTATTTGGAGTGGAGAAGAGAAGACTTCAGAAAGCACATAACTGCTTTTAAATAATGGAAGCATTGTCTTGGGGCTGATGGATTAGGCTTCATCTCAGTTGAGGGTTCTTAGCCTTTTGGGTGGGTCCTAGACCCCTTTGGTGGCGGGCTGGCCAAGCCTGGGAACCCCTCTCAGAGTCATGTATTCTTTTCTTTTTCTCTTTTAAACATAATTGAAGGAACTGCTAAATTTTGGTTAGAGTTTAGGGAGAATAAAGATGTCATTTTCCTCCCATCTAAGTTCATCGACCCTTTAGGGCATCTATAAACTCCAGGCTAAGAATCGGTGCATGTTGTTATAAGTTGTTATAAGAATACCTACTATTTAGATACTGCTTCAAGTTTTCCAAAGCATCACATAAATGCTCATATCATTTGATCCTCATAGCAACCTTGGGAAAGAGGTGCCACTATTATCCCCATTTTATAGGTAAGGAAACTGAGGTTGAGAGACAATTAGTGACTTCGTCTCTGAGGTGAAATTTGAACTCACGTTTTTCAAAATCCCAAGTCTAGTCCTTTAGGATCTGTACATATTAGAATGAAGATTCAGTGTTTAGGGGCAGAATTCGCTCCAATTTGAGCAGCTCATTGGTGCTTTCCAAAAATTGAATTATTGGCCTATTTGTTAGAGAATGAGTTCTTCGTTGGTGGAAATCATTATCAGCTGCTAGTTGGGCATGTGTCAGGGATGGTTGAGATGAATTAGGGGTTGAATGAGGTCAGTTCTACAATACTATCCAATCTAAGAGCCCTGGATTCCCCTATTATACTAACCTTCCTCCACTTCTTTTTTACAAATGAGGAAACTGAGGCCTCGAGAGGATTGGGGACTTAATTAGGGTGAAAAAGAACTGGATCAGAAATTATATTTTTTGACTCACCAGTTCAGTGCTCTCTCAAAGCCAAATAGAGTGGCATCTCTAGGTCTCTCCGCTTCCTGAGCTCTCCTCAAGCTCCTCTTCTCTGTGGATATGTCATTTGGACTGATTGACTTGATGGGAAGAAAAGAATTGAGAACCTGATAACACAGAGACCCATTTTCTTTGCTGTTGCATGAAATAAGATGCCTTCCTCATTTCTCTGAACAAATTGTTTCTAGAAGTTGAAAGTAGATTTCAAAAGACTGTGGTTTTCACATTTGTAATATTTGTATCTTTTTTTTTTTTCTCAATCCCAGACAGGATTTCACAACAGATTTGTGTCATCACAGACACAAAAGAAGATGCTGGATGCATAGGTTTTCTTCAAGAACTGCTGAAAAAGGAAATAGAAGTAAGTCCTTGTTCATGGAGTGGGTAAAGCTTCTTTCTTTGTCCAGACTGTGGTTTTATTTTCCTTCTCCACTCATGCCCTCTACACCTGCTGAAATCACCTTCAAATTACTTTGTATTTATTTTCTATTTACTTATTAGACACATTTTGCTTATTTGATAGAATATCAGTTCCTTGAGGGCCGGGACTATTTATTTTGTCTTTGTTTCACATTTGTCTAAGGTGGTGCCTGACACATAGTACATAAAGTGTATATATGTGCACACATGTATACACATATACATATACATACATACATACATATATATTTTAAAACTTTATCTTCTGTTTTAGAGTTGATACTAAGTATCAGTTTCGATAGCTAGCAATAAGGCATTTGGGGTTAAGTGACTTGCCCAAGGTCATTTAGCTAGGATGTTTCTGAGATCAGATTTGAACCTAGGACCTCCCATCTCCAGATCTGCTTCTCAATTCCCCTGAGCCACCTAGCTGCCCTTACAGTAGACATTTAGAAATACTTATTTAAGTGATTAATTAAAATACCATCAGTGAGAAAAAGGGTAATTTTTTCTGAGCTTATTAGTTCTCAAAAATTTTCATTCTGTATTTGGATGGGGAAGAGAAAGAACAATCTAGCCTTTATTTTTCATGAAAAGAGAAACATCTTGGCTAAGTTTCAGTTTCAGCCCAAAGCTGGTGCTAGGTAGAGTTGGAAAGAGGTGATAAAACTAAGGATTTCGGAAATGGAGTTGCTTCCAGTAGGAGAGATGGACTGGGGCAAGAGAATGATGAGAAATGAGGTGAGAAGCTCTTATGAAGAGTTGGGAGTGGGGTCAAAGAGACAGAGGACTGATGGGTACGGTGCCAGCGTCCCAAAAGAATCCATTCTGGAACAGTTTCTTCTAGTCCCTAGTCTGGAGAAGGTGGCACAATCTTTATAGTTTTCATTGATTTTAAGAGAGAAGTCACTGGCATCTGTTGGCAGCGTGGCTAATGATATCTTTTCTTCATGTGTCCTTATCCACACATGGGCTTTTGTTTGGGAGTTTAACCCATTGGACCAAATATAGAGATTTTGGGGGAGGACTAGACTCTCTGGGAGGAAGGGCATCCCCTATTCCTTTATGGCCTTCAAGTGGAGCCCAAATGACCACTTTTGGGGGAATCTTATAGACAATTCATGACCATGTATGGTTCACACTAGTTGACCTTCTCCCTTCCAAATCTTAGCCAATTGGGAAAAATACCGATTAATGGAAAAATTGTTTTGCTTTGTGAGATGAACAAAGGAGGTACCATTGAGGACCTGGGTTCCATCCTGGATCCACTGCTTCCTGTGTGTCTGACCTTACATACGTCTCTCCCCTCTTGGGCCTTAGTTCTCTCATCTATAAAATCAAGGTGGTGGCTTGGGTAATGTCTAACATCTTTTCCAGCTCTAAATCTGGGGCTTGATTCAGACTTCTCTCAGTATTATAGTTTGGGGCTAATTGTGTTTGTAACCTTTTATGCTTAAATCAGCATCCTTTTGGAAGCAAAAATGCCCCCCACCAGCTATCGTGGAAGCTCTCATTACCTTTCCAGATGAACTAGCGAGGCATACATTTTTAGCAGTTGGCTGATGTCAAAATTCCATAATACTCAGAATGCCAGTTAATCAGAAAAATGAGTGCTGTTGGGAGCCATGTTCAGAGCTACTGTGTCTCACAAGCCAGCAGCCTGGGGCAGAAATGTTGCCCAACAATGAACCCTAATCGATGGGATTAAACGCAACTCTTCACAGCATCATACACATTCAGGCCCCCTTCATGGAGACAATGAACAACTGGCTCCGTCTGATTCTGAAGTCATAGTGGCCCCCACTTAACCTAATTGGGTTAAAAAGAAGCCATTTAATGCCTTTTCTTGTATGTTAAGCTTCTTACACAGTGCCTGGTATACAGCAAGCGTTTCAGAAACGTTTGTTAATTATAATGAATCAAGCTGGGCTATAATACTGTTTCTTGAATCTCAGAGGTGATGTGTTGATTAGTTCTAGAGTTCTGGGTTACTTGGCAGCAGGGTTTGTGGAGTAGTCAGTCGCCTCACCCCACTTACCTTTTTTTAAGGAGAGCATAGAAAACATGAGGTCAAAAGAGGAGGCTGAAGAAAGGCAGGATCACGATTTGGCAGATAGTAAGTAGACAATTCCAAGCCCAGGAGGCAGCCCAGAAGAATGTAAATGGTCCAGGGATACATGGAAGTTGCCTTCCTTTTTTTGCTCTACTGGATTTCTTTCTTTGTGTATAAGTTTTTTCAGTTATGAGAAATATATATATATATGTATATATATATATGTGTGTGTGTGTGTGTGTGTGTGTGTATATATTTTTTTTTCTTTTCTTCATGTTCTTCTCTTCACTAATTAAGGGGGAAAAAGAAAAAAAAAACACACACACCACCAGCCTGTAACACATAGGATGGTCAAGTCAACTAAATGCCCACATTGGCCGCATCCAAAGAAGGCGGGTCTCCATCTGCATCCTGAATGTATCACCTCCCTATCAAGAGGAGGCAGACACATTTCATCCTGGGGTCATCCTTGGCCATTGTGTAGATCAGAGTTCTTGATTCTCTCCAAAGCTGGCCTAGGTTCCTAGTTTTCAGCCAGGGCCATTCTCTCCTCTGTTCTGACTGAGGTTTTTACTACTTGGTGATCTTATCATTCTTGAGAAAGGAAGGGTTTGTGTGTGTGTGTGTGTGTGTGTGTGTGTGTGTGTGTGTGTGTGTGATCAATGCTGTGGAAATCCCGTATCCTTCAGGGCAGAGTGGGGTGCTGACATGCCGTATAATATGCAATAGTTGAGTTGTTTTACTTAGGGCTAATGATAAGGCTGTATGTAGTTGAAAGTAAAGGAGGAAATCGAGTGTGCTTCTATTGAGCTGGTATTTGGAGACACCATTAAAGGAGCATCTTAAAGTCTTGTTTTCATGGTAGCCTCGTGGGGAGTATCTGGACGTGATTATCTGCACAGTGTCAACTTGGGAGCTGACTGAGCAGTTAGAGACATTAATACATTTTTCAGGTTATGTATGGCACCTTGTTGTTTTTCTAGTTTTTACTTCTTTCTCTTATTTGTTAAAGAGTTTGAGATATTTCCCAGGACTAGCCCACTTGAAAGGCAGTGACCATCCTGCCTATATGTGAGCTAAACACTTAGGAGAGGCTGAACTCCTGTTTTCACATCCCAGACAGATAACGAATGTGTGTCCTATAATAGAATGAGTATTTGTTGTACTGAGGGAATGACGTAATGGGGAGGAGATGTGGCCCATTTCCTCCCATCCCTTTTCTTAATGATGACATAATGGTTATATAATATAATGAGATAGAATGGAGAAAGCTGGGTGGATTTTTAATATCTGTATATATAAGTAACAGTTTGAAAAATTTCAGAAATGATTTCGAGCACCATCCAGGTCCGTGTTGGTGAACCTATGGCACATGTGCCAGAGTGTGCTGGAGGGGGCTGGTCCCCTCACCTCTCCTCTCCACCGTAGCTGAGGACATTTCTCACATCACCCGCCCCTCTGCCCAGCAGCCCTATGGGAGTGCTTCCTCCCTCCCCTGTCTGGGGTAAAGTGAGGGGCTGATATGTGGTGTGAGGGTTGCAGTTTGGGCACTGAGTCTCTGAGGTCTCTAAAATGTTCACCATCATTGATCTAGGTCAAAGGTGCCAAACTTAGGGTACTGAGTGGCCACTGGAGTGGGTCTGAATCAGACTAAAATGTAATTGGGAAATATTTAACAAAACAAAGATATAATATGTTATGGATAATGTGAATTGGTGGATTTTTAAGTCACTATATGGACTGCAGAGATCTCTATCTAGTCCATACCTGAAGGAATACCCTTTCTACAACCTACCCTTAAGGGACCATCAAGCCCTTTATTGGAGTCTTAGAGGCAGAAAGAACCCACTGTCTTTTTTCTACCTCTGATAACTCTAAGTTTGTCCTTATGTACAGCCTAAATTTCTGCCTTTGTAACTTCTGCTCATTAATCTTCTCTCTGTCCTCTGGATCAAGTGGACTCTACTGTAGTTGCTCCCCCCTATGCTTTATTTCTTCCTTTTCTGATCCTCCCCTCCCCTGCCCCCACTGTGGATGACTTCTCCTTAGGTAGCCCCTGGGCATCCACAGGCCAGAGGTGATGTTCTGCCATGTTTATTTATTTATTTTTCTTTGTCAAGGCAGATAGAATAATTCAGAGAGCTGTGGCCCATGAGCACTCTGAAGGAAAAGGAGTGCCGATCGCTCCTGAAAGATGAGGGTGCCATTTAAGAAGCCCCCCCCCCCATTCATCTTGAAGCTTTCCTGTTCATCTGGGCTCCCATCATGCAGTGAGAATGTCTGGCAGAGCTCTCCTGGGCCTCTTCTCCTCACTGGTGCCAACTGCATTGAATGGGCTCATTTGTGGTTTGTGGTGATTGTATGGAAGGCCACCGGGACTAGCTGAAGCTCATGAAATTAATTTCATTTGGGATTTTAGCCAGGATCACTGATCAGTTCTCCAGAGGTGAAGGAAGAATATCAATCATGGGACCACCGAGCTTCTGAGGATGGTATTAATTAGGTTTATACTGTAGTTAATAAAGCTCAAACTTGACTAGTATAATTATTTGACCAGAGTCTGAAACATAATTAGGAATATGGATATCACAAAAGCGTGTACACAGTGAACATTTCAAGCGAAGGTGGTGGGGGTGGGGCGGGGGGTGCCAATCCTCTTGAAATGGGGCCGCTCCTACATGGTTTATTTTCACTACATTAACAAAACTTTTACCTTTTGTACTTCTGTTTATCTTCTCAAGATGGTGGTCCCAGCGGAAATATTGTTCTTTCTAAACACACTAGGGGGTTAATTTGAAAAAGTGGAATTCTGGTTTTTCTGACATTTAGACATGGATTAATTATTCATAAATGTAGAATACTGTCATGCTGATTTTATTTAAAAACAAAACAGACAGCCATAGAGATAGTACTAAACACTTTCTCTGGTTTCATACTTTAAACAAAACAAATTTGAAACCCATGAGAAAAATCAGACCTGAAGAATGGGTCTTCCTAGCCTCTTTGGTCCTCAGGTCCCTATAAAATGAGAGGATTTGGTGTGCTGGCCGCTGGAAGTCCCTTTCGAGTGCTCTGATGTTGTGTTTCTCTGATAGACTCTTTGGGTAGCAGGATTGAAATTCCCCTGATTTTCAATCATTGATTTTATGTAGTTTCTGTTTTTTGATATTGTGTTTTTATTTTTTTCCATTAAATAATTTATTTTATTGTTGCCTGTTGTTTTTGTATCATTGTGCTTTCCTGCTATACCACCTCCCAGTGAGCTATACATACCTCTGATAAAAAAAGAAAGAAAACCAGACAAAAGCAACTGATACATTCACTGATCTGGTCCTCCCTGCGATCCCCACCTCCACAAGGAAACGAAGGCGTCCTTTGCCCCTTTTCTGGCACCAAGACTGATCATGACATTTGTAGAGGGGTTGCTTTCATTGGGTGTTTTTTACTTAATTATGTATGTTATCGAAGTCATTGACTTCATGGAGCTGTTTGCTTCATTGTCTCCTGGTTCATATTAAAGCTTTAGTCAATTAGCAAACATTTATTAATCACCTACACTATGCTAAGGGCTGAGGATTAAAAAAAAATAAAGTACCTGCCCTCAAGGAGTTTGTTTTAAAAAAAAAAAAAAATCTCTATTTCGAACTTTATCTCCCACTTCTTGCCCAGGGAAAAAGCAAGTAAAACAAAACTCATTACAAAAATGTATAATCAAGGAAAGCACACACTCCTTCTGCCTTTGCCATGCTCCCCAATACTGCCCTGGGCACTCTGAGGCCCTCAGCTCTCTCTCACTCTCTGGAGATGAGCCATTCGAGCCCTCTTGAGGCCTCTGTAATGGCACTCGGCTTCATTGGGTCGAGAAGACTTGCTAAGTCTTTCCAAATTGTTCCCTTCAGCATATTGTCATTGTCTAAATTGTCCGCCTGGCTCTGCTCACTTCTCTGCATCATTTCCTACAAAGCAGCCCAGGTCTTTCAGAAATCGTCCCCTTCATCAGTTCTTAGAGCAGCACAATAGTATTTCATCCTAATCAGATACCACAGTTTGTGCAGCCATTCCCCAGTTCATGTGGTTTCTAATTCTTTACCACCATACAAAAGATTGTTGGAAATATTTTTTGCACATATCCATCCTTCTCCTTTTTCTTTGGTCTCTTTGGGGAAGACCAGAGATTTTGCTGGGCCAAAGGGTAAGCACAGTTTTGTGAACCCTCTCCCAAATCGGCTTTCCAGAATGAGTGGATCAGTTCCCACCCAAAAGCTTACATTTTATTGGGGAGATGATACCTCCCAGACATCTCCTCACCATCCTGCTTTTGTTTCAGCCATCATCTCTGTTTCTTTCCAGTCCACACTGGAATCCTGGACTCTACTGACCCCTTGGTCACCTGTCTCTGCTTTTAGGTGGGCTTTTGTCTCGTCTTACTGAGAGCCGATTTCTGGACTACATCCCAACTGTTTCCCTACCAGGCTGCCTCTGTGCCACTGGGAACTCTGTCCCCACTCCCTTACTTCCTAGAACCACTTTAGGTGTTATCTTCCCCCATTAGAATGTTCTCTCTGTGACGGCAGAGGTTGTCTATGTTGGTTCTGTTGGTATGTCTAAACTTCACATGGTGCCTGGCACAGAAGAAATGCACAGTGCCCGCCTCTATCTATGTATCTATGGATTTATCTCTGTTCAGTTTGTCTGCCTGTCTACCTATCTGACTACACATATAAGGTAAATACAGAATAGATGAAGGACCTCCAGTCAGGAAGACCTGAGTTCAAATCTGGCCTCAGACTCTCTCTAACTGTGTGACTCTGTATAAGTCACTTCACCTCTGCTTGCCTCAGTTTCCTCAACTGCAAAATAGGGACAATGATACCACCTGTCACCAAGGGCTATTATGAAGATCAAATGAGATTTTATAATGTCCTTAGCAAAGTGCCTGACATATTCTTTCCTTCCTTCCTCCCTCCCTTCCTTCCTTCCTTCCTTCCTTCCTTCCTTCCTTCCTTCCTTCCTTCCTTCCATTATGATTAAAAATGATGAAGGCAGATATTAAAAGGGAAAATAGTATTTTAATAAAAGCCATTGTTGATAAAGATAAATTGACCACGTGCCTGTAAGAAATCTCTGGCGCCTCCGCCATTTTCTTCCATACCTTCCCTACTACTCCTCTCTGTCCCCCTAGAGCCCTCTCAGGTAACCAAGAGACCTTCTCCTGGCCACCCTCCGAATTTAAGCTGCCCTATACGTGGGGACATCCCCATGTCCAAAACTGGAAACCAGAAACCCATTGGATCACGGGGAATGTAGTCTCAAAGTCCCCACATGTCCACAGGAAGTTTGTAAGATACTTTTAAATGGCAACTCCCTGAATTCCAAACACACACCCTTCCTTCCTTCCTTCCTTCCTTCCTTCCTTCCTTCCTTCCTTCCTTCCTTCCTTCCTTCCTTCCTTCCTTCCTTCCTTCCTTCCTTCCTTCCTT
>NC_058134.1:8399052-8433913 GCF_016433145.1 Gracilinanus agilis | reverse complement strand
TATATATATATATATATATATATATATATATATATATATATATATATACACACGCACACACAGTATATACACATACATTGTACATAGTAATTGAAACATTATGAGATGATCATATGTAATAGAGTTTGCTGCAAATAGCAATGCCACGATCCAGGACAATCCAGAGAGAATTATGAGAAAGAATGTTATCCACGTTAACAAAAAGAACCGTGGGAGTAGAAATGCAGAAGAAAAACATGTGATTTATCACCTGTTCGTAAGGGTATAGGACTTGGGATTTTGGTTTTAAAAGATTATTATAAAAAAAGAATAATATGGAAATAGGTAGTGAGTGATAATACATATATAACCCAGTGGAATTGCTTGTCACATCTGGGAGGGAGGAGGGAAAAGGGGAGGAAGAATACATGAATCATGTAACCAGAGGAAAATACCTAAAAATAAATAAATACTAATTAAAATATAAAAATTTAAAAAAGGAATCTTGGACATGGAAGAATGGGATACACAAGACTGGAATATCTAGTGTTGAAGAATCCCCCCAAAATCTTAGATTTGGGAATGACCTCATAGCTTGTCTAGTTCATTCCCTCTCTTATTCCATATCAGTCATCTAGGTCTATCTGGAACATCTCCAATGAGGGGTATCCCAAGACTGGGCGACCTCTTGGAGAATGTATTGTCAAGGTGTATCTCATTCAGATTCATGGTAGACTTGGTCCCTGGGATCCTTCAAAATGCTGAGATTCTGTCATTGATTTTTTTGTTCACTAAACATATTTATCAGAAGAAAAGAAATAGGGCACCATATTAGAGGGTCCTGAATCTAGTGCTAAAGGGCACCTCAGAGGCCATCCAGGCTGACCCCCTTCTTTGACAAGGGAGGAAAATGAGGCCCACTCAATAGTGGTTAGTGGTAGAATAGAGATTTGAACTCGGGTCTTCCTAAAGCTGATCCAGAGACAGTTCTCTTTCCATGGGATCATGATGCCTCCTAACTTGGTTGTTTCTTAACCTTTAGCCCTAATAAGAACCAGGACTTTTTGTCTGCCTCAGGAACACTGGTCCAACAAGTCTGTATGTGTTGTGACCTCCTGGTTCACTGCCTCATCATCATCTTTGAATACTCCCCCAAACCATGGGGCCAGGGCTGTGTCCATGGTGAGGGCCATCCCATCAATGTCCGTTTGAGGAGAAAGTTGTATTTGCAGAACCCCATTTATGAACCTAAGACTTGTGTGACTCGCAACAGAAACTTTCAAGTCTCATAAAAGCCTGGCTTTTTCCTAAAGTAAGTAATGCATTCTGACATCCTACCTCCTCTTCTCATGCTCATGCCTGAGAGAGCATTTCGAACATACTGCCTGGACTATTTAATTACACCCTCTTCATTCTCCTGGTTAGCTGTCTGAGGTGGGTTTGTGCCTTTCTTTAATTTCCCTACAAATATCGGAAGTTGTTAGTTATAAATTCCGTTTAAGGGTTCCGGGTCCTAGTTTATTCAGAGAACGAGATGTTCTGCCTCAGGATGGTTTCTGAGAGACTGGGCGTGTGGTGATCGGAGCTCGCCATTCACTCCTCATGTTTCCACACTCAAACACAACCAACGGAACACTTGCCATTTTTCTGATTTGCACTTTGCTTATTTAACTTGTCAAAGAAGCCACTGATGCATTTAAGCAAATTGTGAAGCTTTTTTTCTCAGGCATAGAAAAGAGTTCATGTTCTGCTTGGTGGGACACGGCCTAAGATAAATAATTTGGCTTTAGATGCCTTCATATGAAACTTTGAAAAGCAAGCAATGAACACAGAAGAAAATAGCAACCAGAGCTTGTGGGGCTGGCTTGGGGGGGATGGTGGGAGTAAAGGGGCTAGGAGCATATGAGAGCTATTGGGGAGGCAGAATGAAAACCGTGGGAGCCCAGCTTTAGAGGTCATCTAGTCTTAACTCCCTCCTTTTCTAGAGGAGAAAACTAAGGCCCAGAGAGGTGAGTGACTTGCCCAAGACTACACAGGTGGTAAGCATTCAAGGTGGGCTCTGATTCCAAGTGCTTTGACTTTACAGGAAGGATTTTTTAAAGTTGTATCTCATCAACCCTTCTCAGGTCTTTGGGGGTGGTGTGAGGATGGAGGGTTCCTTGTAAAAGGGCTTTGGACCTTGGACCAAGGCCAATTGAAGGATTACACAAGGATAAAGATTCAGCCTCGAACAGGTTGAATTTGAATTCCATGGGGAAGCCCTCCTATGGAGACAGTCAGCAAGCAGGTAAGAAGGCAGAACTCAGAGTTGTGACTGGTGCTCCACATCCAGATGCTGCAGTCTAAAGCTGACCATTGTAGCTAACAGAGTGGCCAAGGGAAGCAAGAGAAAGATTCTACAGTGGAGAGCTGAGGAGGATGTGGCTGTTGGGGTAAAGCCAGTTTTAGAGGGTAGAGGAGAAGCTGAATTGGTTAAGGCAACAGAAGGGAGCTGTCAGAGGGAGGGGAAAAATTCTAAGAGAGACCTTCCAGGAGAGACACAACGTTATCAGCCATATCCGATACAGTCAAGCAAGATGTGGACTGAGAAAAGGCCTTTGGAGTTGCCCATTGGGAGTTATAAATGGAGAGCTTGGTGAGAAGTGATTGGGATGAAAACCTGATGTTGGGCATTGAAGAGAAAGTGTGCCACGAGGAAAATAAGATAAGGAAAGAACCCTTTGGAGGAGACTGCAGTGGTTAATTAGCACTTAGGACCAAGATTTTCTTTCAGCAACTAAGTTCTCATTGTCTGCTAGGGTGCAAGGTGTTGGCAGCCTTTCTGGGTGGCAGGCTCCATCCTCATTGCTTCATACCCTTGAGGGGGAAGGTGGGGCTGGTTGGTCCTGCCATGGAAGGTGCTGCTCTGCGAGGAATGCTAGGGGTGTGTGTGGAGGTTAGGGGGACACCTGGGAGGAATGCTTCCTCAGACCTTCCCATCTCAGCTGCCGAGCCCATGAAAAACTGAGAGGAGAAGAAAGGTGGAAGACCGGAGGGAAACTCCTGCCAACCCTGTGCATGCAACTTCAAGCATCCCTTATGACCTCAGCCAGCCGGCCCCCAAATTCCCTTTTCCAATACTACCTCCCCCTCCCATGAGCGGTTCCACCTGGAACACCCTCTGGGAGCTCAGCTGAAAAGGGTTGAGCAGAATGGAGTGCGGGTGTTTGAAGGGGATGGGGTCAGCTCTCAAAAGCTGGCCTTTTGTGGCAGCTTTCAAGACCGACAGAAGAGTGTCTTCTCCACTTATTTAGTGCATTATTTCAAGGATCTGCCATTTCTCTGTCTTCGTCACTCTGTCCTCATTCCTTATTGATGTAAGCAGACCTCAGCCCCCAATAAGCTGGTCTTAGAGGGTTGCCCTGTGGCCAACCTGATCAGAAGCCTTCCTGGACTTAGTGAGGTTAGGCATAGATGTTAGAGACAGAGCTAGGCGGATTCTCAGAGGTGATCTTGTCCCTTATTTTATAGTTGAGAAACTGAGGGCCAGGGATTATTGGCATTGATTAGTCAATAAACATTTATTGAGCACCACTGTGTGGTGTCAGACCCTGGGTGAGGCTCAGGAAACACAAGGACTGGGAAATTCTGTCTGGCAGAACAAGTGAGATTTGTATGGATGACGTGTCACCTCCCTTGTCCGAATGACGGAGGGGGACTTTCTGCTTTGCAGTGGGATTTGGGAAATGCCTTTTCATTTCCAACACCATAAAAGGGCTGCTTGGCACCCCCGAATCCTGGGGCAGTAGCTGGGATTCTACCTTAAGTGCCCCTCTGTTAGAGGCTTGTCCTCCATTAGAGGCTTGTCCTCCATGAGAGGCCAGTGCTGTGTGGGAAAGCATCAACAACCAGAAAAGTCCTCAGTAGATGTGAGATGTGGAGGCTTGGCTTGGAACTCGCCCTCCCTCTGTGTTGTGTGTACACAGTGATTGGCAGAGTTTCCCTCAGTAGAATATGAGCTCCTCAAGGGCAGCAACAATGATGTTCATCTTTCTTTGTATCCCTCGTGGCCAGCACGTAGGAAGTGCCTTAGAAATGCCCGCTGATTGATTGACGGATCTTTTGACAATCTCCCACCACCACCTCCCCTGCTAAATGACCCTTGGCTGAGAATTCTTCTCATGGCCTTTGGGTTCCTTTTTGTGACTAAGGAAGGTTTGGCCCTTTCTCACTGCATTAGGCACACAGGAAGAATTCTAAATGAAACCCTAGTCTAAGTCCCTCAGAGTCCATGGGCAGACTAGTTCCCAGAACAAAGCCAAACATTCTTCCTTGACCTTTCCCCCTTCTCTGCCCCACTTCCCTCCCCCCCCCCCCCAGCTTTCATGGATGCCACATGGAATTCTTGCATTCCTGAGCTGGTTTTGATCCTCAGGGATCTATCATTTGAACTTGTGCCTAGGAGGAGAAGGGTTCGGGCAGTTTGAGATTCAAGGCCAGCCTGCATCCACCAGGGTCAGAAACATGTGCTGGGAGGCTTTCCAGGGGTTTCAAGGCACAACTCCAAGGTCATAGCCCAGTTGCTATCCTCTGCCAGTAGAAAGGTCATTTCTGAAAGCCCCGGCGACCAACAAGCGGTGCCTCTCCTTGCGAAAGGTTCCATCCTAAGTCTCTATGCATGTGCCTGGATGTGCGGTACTTAAAATCCCTTTTTCCCTTGAACAGGTTAAAGGCACATCTGTAACTCTGTGTCCAAATGGCCGAGATCTTCAGAAAGTCTTCCAGGGAGATTGCTATAATTTTGTTTGCATAAATGTAAGTATTGTGTGTAAATGATTAAAAGTCTATGCCTACTTGGAAGAATGGAATGGGAGATCTATCTGTCTGTCTGTCTCTATCTACCTGTCTATCCATCTATCCATCCATCTATCCATACATCCATCTATCTGTCTGTCTGTCTATCTCTATCTACCTGTCTATCTATCCATCTATCCATCCATCCATCCGTCTATATGTCTGTCTCTATCTATCCATCTATCCATCTATCCATCCATCTATCTGTCTGTCTATCTCATCTATTTTCTATCTCTCTATCTTCCTGTTTCTCTCTCTCTTTCCCTATCTCTCCGTCTCTCTTTGCTTATATCTCTATATTTCTTAGTCCATCTTTCCATGTATAGCCATATGATATATGTAAATATGCATGCACACACAGAGAATATATCTACAGATATATATATATATATATGTATGTATATTTGCACACACTTACATCTGCATATGCTTAGGACAGAACAAAAGAGCAGTGCAAACAAATGGTAGGGTAAATGTTCTTATTCCGATCTATTCGTTCTGGGCTTTGGGGTTTGACTTGTCTTCTGAGTAAAGGGAAACTCTACCATTCACACCGCTCTCCCCAGGGTTAGAAGCAGGTTGAATCTCTTTGGAAATTGGGGTTCCTGTTCCTGTTTAGTCATGTCTGAGCGATGAGAGATCCGTTGGCTCGTGCAGAGTAACGAGCGAATGTTTCCCTACGCCTAATTCTTCACTCCAGCTGAGCGGATAAATACCTCTGGACACAACTTGGAAATGGCCCGATTAAATAGTCCTCCTTTTGATTAAGCCTCACAATGCAGCTCCCACCATGCACTAAGGGTTTTGCTTTTTTCCTTTCCGCAGATGAGGAGCTCTGATTTTCAAGAAACCTCAAAGCTGCTGGATGAGCTGGAAAACGCGGCCCCTTCCTCGTTATATCCTGTTGCTGTTGTTTCGGTAGGAGAAGGAGGGTGTTTGGGGCTGGGGGGTTCCACCCCCCATCAGATGTCGTCCGGTTTCCTTGGAACTTGGGGTTTGCCAAAGCAGGCCTTTGGAGGGGTCTGCTGAAGTTCTAGCATTTTGATCCCTTTATAAAGGTGTGTTGGGTGATTGATGGTGGAGACAATTGACTCCAAGTAAGAAAAAGCTCCCCCCCAAACGGAGATGCTCCTGCCCTTCCTCCATGAACCCCAGGTGCTCCGTTATCTTTTTTTTTTTAATTTCTTTAAACCCTTAACTTCTGTGTATTGGCTCTTAGGTGGAAGAGTGGTAAGGGTGGGCAATGGGGGGTCAAGTGACTTGCCCAGGGTCACACAGCTGGGAAGTGTCTGAGCCAGATTTGAACCCAGGACCTCCCGTCTCTAGACCTGGCTCTCCATCCACTGAGCTACCCAGCTGCCCCACTCCATCATCTTTTTGGATTTTTAATCATCAATGACTTTAGCCATCTGTATCATTGCTGGATCTAAAAAGCTGCCCCAAACTAGCCATCACATGACTGACTTCCTAACGAGGTCACTTCAGTCAAACAGCTGATTAATTAAGACCGACAATCCCAGGCTCCCCACCCCATCCCCCCAGACTGGCTTGACCAGCTGTTTGGCATCCATAGACATGGCCCGAGCGAGCACATTGCCTACCCAGCTGGATTCCATTAGGACATAAATCTAGATGAAAAGTTGGGCAAGAATGTAATGAAAGGATTAATAGGAGCTTTTTGAGCAGTCCAGAACTGAGTGCTCTGAGGGACATGGCAGGTCATTTAGCCTAAACTCCGTCACTTTACAAATGAGGAAATGGAGGTTGTGTGAGGCGATGCAAGGCGTCATGGAGAGAATCGGGATTTCGACCGTGGTCCTCGAGCCCCAGGTTCTCCTCCTTTTCTCAGCGCCTTCCGAGCTCCGCTCAAGTACCGGGAGGTCTTGTCTGGCCAATGTTGCTCATGCCTCCTCCCCAAACCACCAGGTACATGTGTTGGCTTTTCCTGTCTCTGCTGCCCACTTACTTGATTGGAAAACCAATGGCGTTTGCCCGTTAGCATGGGATCCGGATCAGCCCATGCCGAGGGACGGTAGGCTGGACCCACAGCTGGACAGGAGAGTGGGCTGGCCGGCCCTCGGGGAAGGCCCCTTCGTTGACCCCAGGTTTCTCTTCTACACACTAGCAGTCCGCTGGCATTGCCGCATGGTCGTGAGACCCAGAACGCAGTATCTCCAAAGAATGAAAAGCGAGTATTCTGCGGAAGGCTTGGCTTGGGAGAGAGGCATGGGGAGTGGGAGCAGATTCACAAGTGGCCAGTGAGGAGCCAGGGAGAGGCCAGGGGACACCACGCTGGCCGAGGGCGGGCCGAACAGCTGGGGATTTGTTGGGTTTGGGAGGGGCTAAGTGTTCTTCAATGTTCTTAGTTTCTTTCTTTTGAAATCTTTCGTATTTTATTTTGTGCTTTTAAAAATACGATTCTGAGAAGGAGTCCATTGGCTGCACCCAACGGAGAGCCCAAGGAGGCCAGGGTGCCACTAAAGGCCGAAATGTCTTCCGAGGACATAAATGATGGAAAGAGAAGAAGGGCTGCTCCGGTGGTGAGGGCGAGCGATGACGGGCAGACGGATGTCCTGAAGACTCCATTGCTTGTTGTTACTGATGCCAGGAAGGCCTTTTAGCACGTTGGGAGGATGTCATGGGAAAGCACAGACACAAGTGGCCCAGGATGGGCAGGTGGGGATGAGTTTGAGGGAACATCCAAGCCAATGGGATTGTAGCCCCAGTCGAGCCTTGCTTTCTCCTTAATAGACTGTCAGCTCCCTGAGGCTACATAGGGACTATTGGATTTTCTTGTTCTTTTTCTTTTCCTTTATATCATCACTGCCCAGCACTGTGTGACATGCTCTTGGTAATTATTCAATCCTTATTTTCGGTCCATCCGCCTTGCCCCCAAACAGAAGGATCAGGGAGCCCAAGGACCTAGAGATCCGCGCCTGGAGCGAGTGTTCATGAAGGGTTGGGAAGGAGGCTGCCCTGTGCATGAATGCATTTGTTTGACCTAATGGGGAAAGCTTGGCTCTGCCCTGGATTACTGATATGAGCTTGGGCGAGTCCCTCCTCCTTTCTGAAGCTCAGCTGCCTTAGCCAGAAAGTGGATAGATTCGGTTGAGATAGCATCTATTCTGCCATCCTGCTCTAGTCCTGGAATCCTGAGATATTGCTGAGTGGACGCGCATCCACTTTGGGCTATCTGCATCTCTCGGTGTGGGAGGGCCTTCTTGTTCTCTCTGGCTGCCAGCACCTTCACCCCCAAATTACTTTGTAATTATATTGGATATATATATGTAAATAACAATAATGCCCACATGAATATTTAGAACAATGTCAACCTGTATTAGTTCATTTAAACCTCATAGTAACACCAGTGAAGTAAGGACTATTATTAGCACCATTTTGCAGATCTTAAGACTGAGGTTGAGATGGGATTAGGTGACATATCCAGAGTCACACAGTCAGTACATGTGTGATACAGGATTAGAACTCAGGTCTTCCTTACTCCAAGTCCATCAGTCTACCCACTCTACCACTCTTGAAAGAAGGGAAGCCCCGTTTCACTTCTGTCAGCCCGGCACAAAGCTGAGGGCGAGTCCTAGTCAGCCCCACAGCTGAGAAAGGTCTTTGGACAACCTCGTGGGACATGGCCCATGGCTATGGCCAAACCTTGCTCAGTTTCCCATGGCCTGGCCCATATCTATGAGACTTTTCTGGCTCAGCCTCTCTCAAAGACCGTTTATCAAACAGGACTTTCTCCCACGAGGGAGATGCGCAGACAGAACCAGACGTGATCCCTCGCTCAAGTGGTCTCTAGGCAGGTAGGAGAGAGAGGATCACGGGCAGCCATCAGCCCTGCCCCCAGCGCAGAGGGACAAAGCCTTCTGGACATCCAGGTGGACTCCAAAAGTCCTCAAGCAAATCCCGTGGCCTTTGAGATGAAGGGGGGACCCCAAGCCTCAGCAGCCTTTACACATACTTCCCCTTGGTGCTAATGAGTCTGGAGCAAGCCTGACTTGAGGGCCCTGAGAGAGAGATTTCATTTGGGGGGAGACAGTCAGAGGCAGGTAGAGGAATTCAGACATGGCATCCGGGCCACTTACTAAGCTTAATTCTTTGGTGAATGAATTCTGTAATCAAAGTGGCACAGAGGGGACCCCACTTGCCTCTGGCCAGTCCTGCCGTGCTGGAAGACTTCAAACAAGTCCAGTGATGTAGTCTGTGACCTGACTACTAGGGCAACCTCATCACTAGCTAGATCTTGTGGGGGAGGAGGGGAAGAACCTCTCAATGGCAGCCACTCAGGACTTCCCTTTAATAGAATGTAAGCTTTGGAGGGCCAGGACTCTCTCTTTCATATCTGTATCCCCAGCACCCAGCATAGCTTGACTTCACTGCTTCATGGATTAAATGAAAGTTCCCTGAGGGCAGGGACCCTTTTGCTTTTGTCTTGCACACAGTAGGCACTTCATAAATGCTTGGTGATGGATGGATCACCTAAGGGCCTACCATTTTTTTCTTGATGGAAGGAAGCTTAATCCTTTCAATACTGCAGTGGGTCTGTGGTCTCCGCAATAGAGCTATTCCCTGCAGTGATAGAGTTGCAGCCTCTCCAGGCCATCCATCCCATTTGAGTTAAATCTTGGCCATGTATATCTTCTCCTAAGTCTACCATGGGACCCCCACACCCCCGTGTATACTGGAGACCCATCTTCGAGATCTCCTGACATTATGGAGGGACCAGTAGAGGGGGTATACCACCGAGAAAAACTCGAGTCCTTAAGGTCTTACGGTGCAATTCCACGTCTGTCTGATGAAGTGGATGCACCAAGGCATCCGTCCTTCCTCCAAGGAAGCCTCAGGGTTTGGGCGCAGAGTGCCACATTCTGTTTGTGGACATGGAAGCTCTGGAGACCTCATGAAAAAGGATGCAGCTGGGGCTTGCTTCATAAGGGATGGGGCCACTCTGCCCACAGACCACGCGCTCTTGAGCCTTGTATGGCAGTCCTTCCAGCCCATCTCTGTCCGTCTGTCCAAGGCTATGTTAATACCAGCACTCGTCTTCACACATGAAACATGACCACTAGGCAACACAGCCTTGCAAACATTAAACAAGACAGAAAGGGCTTGTTTTTTGCCTTTTTTAATCTCAAATTTTAGGTTAGTTGGTTGGTTTCCCTTCATTTTTGTCTGTTATCTCCTGAGCCTGCAGAGTTACCACTCATAGCAGGTGCTTAAGAAGATTGGTCAAATGATTCCCTGTGTTGGTTTGCAAATATTTTAAGGAGAGTTTAAAACAGTGGCTGTCCAAAGTGCCCAGGGGGCAGAACTAAAATCCTAGTCCTGTTCATATTGTCCTGGGCCCCTTGCTTCTGTGGCTTCATGGATGGTTTATTTTGGGTCCCCCTCCTTTCCTTCCTTTCCTTCCTTCCTTCCTTCCTTCCTTCCTTCCTTCCTTCTTTCCTTCCTTCCTTCTTCCCTCCCTCCATTCATTCTTTCATTCCTTCCATCTGCCTCTCTCTGTATATATAAATACATACACACATATATACACACATTTAAACTCTCTTTGCTCCCTTGTGGGTGATCTAGAGCAGGCTTCTCTCTTTAGGAACTTTCCAGACAGCATACAATTCGCTGGCCTTAATGAAAAAGAAACAATCCATCAGTGGCCAGAAGGTTGCCCATCCTCCTGTACCATTTCCTTTGTTACTTGTTTTTAGGTGGCGTGGTAAGCCCTTGACATTTCCCGGCTAGATTAACAATAGAAATAACCATTAAACAATTCAAGATTCTTTGCATCTGAGGTCATAGCAAGAATTCTTTTTGAGTTGAAAGACATAGACTGACAAAATAAGTCTTAGCTAGGGTGTGGAGTGAAAAGAACTGACTGTACGTCTTCTACAAGCATGTACCCTGAGCGTTATGTGGGCAAGTGATGGGGTTTTTTTTTTTTAATGTGTAATGGGAAGGGCCAGGGGAGGCCTGAACAAGGGATTATTCCTAGCACAAATGTGAATGAGCACTTGGTCATTCTGTGACCTGCAGAAGGTCTTTGAGCTCCATTCTCCTGCCTTATTTTTCGGAAGGTGACTCCGGAAATGCCTTTCTTTTGGGAAACATTGATGGCAGCCATGGAGTTGGAGTTTTATTCTTTCCCTTCCTTGAATGAAATCTGGACTTTAGTGGTAATCACCGTCGATTTTCTGATCTACCATCCTAATTGAATTAGTCTGAGTAACGACCAAAACCAAAACCTTGCTGTTAATGCAATGAGTCTACCAGGGCTTGGCGCAGCAAATCAGATGCTTTTGCAGGCCAAATAAAACAAGTTATCTGCACAGAAGGTTTATGGGTTCTAAAATAATTTATGTACTAATTCATCCAAGCTATTACTAATTGCTGGCACGTTAGACAGGTCAGTGTGGTGCAGAGGATGCCACATTGGAGTCCAACGGAAGTGGGTTCCAATCTTGCCTGTAATCTTTCCAAACTGTTGAGTGATCCTGGGCTGGATATTTCATTTTTCTGAGATGCAATTTCCTCATTTAAAAAGTGAAGTGGATTATATTTATGCTGGCGGCTTTATGAAACAGTGAGCCTTCATTGAGATAGTGCTCAGAAGTGCTCCTATAAATGCCAGCTGCTCGGAGGTGGCTTTTTGCTTGTTTTTTCCGAGAGGACCCCTGACGTCATTAACAGAGGGGAGTCTCAGGTGAGGGAAACCCTTTGCTTTTGGAGGCTGCTGCTTGCTCTGCAGCTCAGAGGAAGGTTAGATTGGCCCGGGGCCCTGAGAGGTAAAGTATTTGGCTCAGAGTCTCACAGACAGTAGGTTTCATGGGAGGAATCGAGGGCAGGTCTTCCTAACTGAGGTGACAGATTCATGATGGCTCCCTGCTAAAACTAAATAATGATATCATCAACAACAACAGTAATAATCGCAAAACGACAACAATGATAATAATTGTTTAAATGGCTATTCGTACGAATTGTAAGTTCTGTTCGGAAGGGCTTTCTAAAGTAGGATCTGCATGGAGTCGAAGGTGATCCCTTGGGGACGAGGGGAGAAAATATGGAAACTTCTGTTTGAATTTCTTTCGATTGTAAACGCAAATATGCTTTATTAATATCTGACATATCGATCAACGCTTGACTCGTTTCCCTCCATTTGCCAGACTGTCACGTGCAATAAATGAGCTGCCCTGAGGAAGGAGTAAGAGTTGTACCACATGGAGGAATGGGCAGTTGCTCCCTCAGTCTAATTCTTTTTCAGTGTATTGAGATCTTAAAATCTCTAAGTGCCCAGATCAGATTCCGTTTCCTAGTTTTTAACTGAAGTGGTCTTTACAAATGTGTGGCTGGCTTTAAAGGATTCCAGCACAGAAAGGAGGCCCCCAGGGGAGGACTAAGAAGGCAAAAGCAAAAGGAAATGAAAATATGACAGATGCAACACTTCTTCTGTACAACCTGTCATCAGCAACATTATGAAGACGAAGACCGGTGATGGTCTAATCAGATCTGAGCAGAGTTTTAAAAAAAGAATACAAGACCATCAAAAAGTATCGTTTGAAGTACGGATGTGCACCAGCCAATCAATAAACATTTATTAAGCAGCCACTAGGTGCCAGGCGCCGTGCTAAGCTCTGGGGATAAAAGAAGAAGCAAAAGGCAATTCCTGCCCATGAGGAACTTGAAATCAAATGGGAGGAGACAGCCTGTAAACACAGCTACACAGAGCAGCTATAGATGGTATAAAGAAGAAAGAATTGAGAGGAAGGCTCTGGAATTGGAGCGCTTGGAGAAGCCTTCCTGGGATTTTTGTTGGGCCTTAAAGGAAGCCAAAAGGGCCAGTCAGAGCAGAAGAGGGAGAACATTCTAGGAAAGGGGACAGCCAGGAAAAATGCCCAGAATTGAGAGCTGGACTGTCTTGTCTGGGGAATAGCCACGAGGCTGGTGTCGCTGTATTGGAGAGTAGCCGTTGGGGAGACTAGTGGGCAGACTAGAAATACAGGAGGGGGCTAGCTTGTAAATGGCTCTGAATATCAAACAGAGCATTTTGTATTTGCTCTCACAGGCGATGGGGAGCCACTGGAGTTTATTAAGAGAGAGAGTGAGTGTATGTGTTGGTGGGGTGACTTGTCAGACATGCATTTTAGGAAAATCATGTTTGTGTCTGAATGGAGGATGGATTGGAGCGGGAGAGACTGGAGGATGTCAGACCCACCAGCAGCTACCACAGTGATCCAGATGTGAGGTGATGAGGGCCTGCGCTGGAGCAGGGACAGTGTCAGGGGAGAAAAGGAGGTATATTCTAGAGATGCTGCAGAAATGAGATCAACAGACCTTGGAAGTAGCTTGGATAAGGGTACGAGAGAGAGATGAGTCCAAGATGACTCCTAACATATGAGCTTGAGGGACTGGGAGGCTGATGATGTCTTCTACAGTAATGGGGAAGGTGGGAGGGGAGGGTTTAGGGGGAAGGAAAAGGATTCAGTTTTAGATATTATGAGTTTAGGATGTCTGCTGAATACCTAGTTTGAGATGTCTGAAAGGCAGTCCATGAGAACTGATGTTAGAGAAGATAGAATAAGAGACCCCAGGACAGACCCCCCTGGGGGACACCTAAGGCTAGAGGGCGTGGTGTGGAAGAGAGCCAGCAAAAGACACAGAGAAGGAACAGTCAGAAAGGCAGGAGGAGAGCCAGGAGAGAAGAGGAGTATCCCAGAAACCTCTAGAGAAGGAACTATCAAGGAGGAGAGAGTGAACAACCATATCTGGAGAGAAGACTGTTGGGTTTGGCAGCTCAGAATTCATTATTAACTTTAGAGAAGGCAGTTTCAGGGGAATGATATGGCTGTAAGAGCTTACAAAGAGAGAATGTACAGGAATCCATCATAGGGCTTTTTCAAGGAGTTTAACTACAGAGAGCAGAAGAGATGGAGGACGAGATTGTCAATATTAAACCTCATCCTAAGAATTGCACCTTGAGATATTAGCCAGTGGTCATACGAAGCTGTCATCATTAGCAAGACGTTTGGAAATGGAGCTTTTGTTGTTGAAAATTCTGGAGGTCATCAAAGACAGGTCTGTGTATTTAAGTTTGGAAATACAATTTTCACCTCTTAAAAATGTCCCGAGGACCTTCTGTGGGTTTTAGATAGTTTTGTTGAAAACATAAAATACAACAACTTCCACTTAGTCTATGAGGACAATTGATTGACATTAGGGAAGATAGAAAGAGACTAGCCACTTTGAACCATGAGCTTCACATAACTGAAGAATGGGACTCATTAAATAAGACCTCGATTTTGTAAACACGACAAGTAAAACATTTTCTCATTTAGAGCTCTGTATCTTTGTGAGACATTTTTTTTTCAGTTCTAATAGCTATTAAATCCAAGGATTGAAATAAATATTTGTCCTATCACAGAGTCAAAGCAGAATTTTCAAAGCAATGAAACATATTCAGTCACATTGCTCAAGGTAAAAATGTCATGATTAATCATTTAACTTTGAACCCAGTGTTTTTATATTATTAATGACATTTGAAAAATATAAAATATCTTGTAGGAGGGATGTGTTGCCACAGAGGTTATGTGTGTGTTCACATTGTCTAATAGGGCCTTGCACAGAGGCACAAATTGAAATCTCTGAAATGTCATTTGCCCCTTTTCAAGGAGATTTTGATTCTTGCTTGGAGGAGGACAGGAGAGTGGAGTTACAAGGTTGGATGCCCTGCTCTCCTTGGAGAGGGACTGCTGAACTTCAGTTCTTTCTCGGCCTCCCTAAATATTGCTAGACTAAAAGAAATGATTGCATCCCTGGTTTCAAGCCACTTTCCATCCTCAAAAAGAAAAGAAGGTGTTAAGCTTCTCTCTGAAGGCTTGAATCCTTCCCCACCCTAAGGTGGTTTCACAAAATGCCATTATGAATAGGGAATTGTGACTAAAAAGAGAGTATTTATCCAAGAAGATGACAAGCTGAAATCAGAGTCAGAGAAGTAATGCAGATTAGAATATGCCAGACTATACACAGAGTGAGTGAGCTTTTTCATTGCACATGAGATATCTGAGAGGAAGTGAAGGAGGCAGGGAGAGAGAGAGAGAGAGAGAGAGAGAGAGAGAGAGAGAGAGAGAGAGAGAGAGAGAGAGAGAGAGAGAGAGAGATTCTTTTAAAAAATTTTTATTTTAAATGCTTACAAATCCAAACAAAATAAGCATTTCCATATATAAAGAAAAAGAAGAAATTACACAAATGTAATCACAGATCTCCTCTATGTTTAACTTACTTTTCGTCATCTTTATGTAAAAGATCTCATCCACTAGTGTCCCAACCCTTCCTCATGCTCCACGCATCACAGAGGATATCATCATGGAGACCAACATGCTCATATAAATTAAGTCTTTCATGCTTTATCTTTCTATTCACTTTCTGGAGGTGACATTCTTAATTTATTTTTCTAGTCTTAGTTCTGTGGCTGTGCATAATGTTCTCTTGGTTATACTCCTTTCACTGTTCATTATCTTTCCAGGTATTTAAAAAAATATCTGTTTATTGTTTCTTATGGCATGACAGTAATCTATAACAATCACAACTTGCTTAGCCATTCCCTGATTGATGGGTGTCCCCTCAGTTTCCAATTCTTTGCCACCACAAAGAGAGCTTCTATAAATATTTTGGACCATGTGTGTCCTTTTTCTTTTTCCCTAATCTCCTTGGGAAACAGACCCAGCAATGGTACTGCTAGGTCTTAAGGAATACACAGTTTTGTTACTCTCCAGGTATAAATCCAAATTGCTCTCCAAAATGGTTGGATCAGTTCACAGATCCACTAACATTGTCCCCATTTTTCCACCTTCCCTCCAACATTTGTCCCTTTGCTCTTTTGTCATTTTAAACAGTCTGTTGGGTGTGAGGAGATATCTCAGTGTTGTCTTGGTTTGCATTTCTCTAAGGAGAGATCTGGAGCATTTCTTTATATCCTTATATATGGCTTTGATTTCTTCATCTTTGATTTCTTCTTTGAGTTTCTTATTTCAAGGGGAATTACCCTAAAATTTCTGGGGAAAGAAGTGAAAATCAGGGGTGTGTTGAGAGATCCAACTTCTTATTGTATCTTCTTCCTCTCCAAATCTTTTCTCTTTCTCAGGAGTTTTTCTGTAAGGAAAGAAGTGAACTAACTATGCTTGTTCTCTCCCAGGGCTGAAGGCAAGAAGATGGCTCCTTTTGTCCCCAGTTTTTTTCAGCTCTGCCTTTTGCACTCAGTTTTGAGCAGTCTTTCTTAATAAGGGGAGTCTTATGCAAATGCGCCAGGCTCAGACTCTAGGTTAAAATTCTTTATTTCATCTTTCTGGGTTTCCTGGTACTCTGATTTTATGCATATTTTATAGTATACAAATCAGATTAAAACAACTCTGAATGTATGTGCACATGCGTGTGTGTGTGTAGAGGGGTGCGTACTGAAACTTTTTTGCTGATGGGGTGTATATTAATCTTTTTTTTTGTTATACATAGAAACTAGCTGCAGAAAGAGAAATTACTTGTAGAAGTAGAGGCTATAGTATGTTTTGTTTAGGTACAGAAGATCATATATAGAAGCTTCAAGGAATATTGCTTTTCTTTGTAAATAAAGGAAAAATTTTAAAACATGATTTAAGGCATAATGGTATGATGAAAATGTGTTTGGCTTGGTCAGGCAAATGTAGCCTTCGTGCCCTCATCCAACTGACATAGTTTTTTGAAAAGCATCACTGCAAGCATGACATGGTTCACGGACCACCTTATTATTAACTATAATCAGGGCACCCCATAGAGAGGTACTAACCAAAGGCAATCACCACTGACATAGAGCTGCCAATGGGAGTGAGAAAGGAAAAAAGCTCCTTTTTGTGATTGATATTGTGCTGAATATGCCATCTTGTGATATTATGGGACTTCCATAGTGAAATCTGTGATTATTCATTCAGTCTAAGAAATCATGTAGGATAAACTAACTAGATGAAAAATGCCTCTGATTCATACTACAGCTTGCATGTTTGGAAGGTCAGTCAGTTAATACTTAAATACATGTTTGTGCTGATGAACAACAAATTGATTTTTAAAAATGAAGTAATCAGAAGAGAGTGGGCTGGGTAACACTGAAAATTGTGTCTGGCTTTTAACTCCCCCAAGTGGCTCCTTGACCCAAATGCCCATCTCTTCAACACAAGTATTTTCTTGATAATGCTTTGTCATTGTAGATCTTCAAAGATTAATTGAGAAAAAGAATATGCTAGATACACACTGTCTCCATTGATGACTATTCTCAAGAAGTCGTTGTCTTGCTTCGGGGATGTTGTTAGAACTTGAAGTAAATACTGTATTTGGGTCTTAAAAAGAGATTTGAAAAAAGTGCCTTTATACACACAAGTCTTAAAACATTAGGCAGATGAAATTGAGGGTATGATCAAATGCTGGAAAAGATCTAAGAGATGAGCTAGTCAAATCAGTTTTTTTTTTACAGATGAGAAAATTGAGGTCCAAAGAAATGAAGTGATTAGCTTGAGATCATACAGGTAGTGTCAGAAGTGGAATTGGAATGTAGGTCTTCAGATGTCAGGGCCAGTCTCTTTCAAAAGAAAAAAAGAGCTCCCACTTTATTAATTTAATATTTTTTGTTTGTTTTTAATTTTTATTAGTTACTTCTTTAACTTTTCAGAATTTAGATTCTCAGGCTTAATTTAGTTTTTTGAAAATGTTGATTTCCATTTTTTAGTTGCATGTCCAACCATTGATCGACTCTTTGTTTTGTTGATAAACATGTTTAGAGGTATAAAATTGAAAGGACTGCTTTGTTAAATCTAATAATTTTAAAAATGTTTATCTCAATGTTTTCAATTGATTTGATGGAATTATCAGTTTTTTTCAATGATTTTTAAAAATATCAGTTCTTTGGGATTGTTAGTCTTTAATTATTTTTTTTTAATTCTTCCTTAAGTGGTCCTTTGTGGAATATAATTTTTATTTTGTTGTCATCTGTAAAGGATATGTGTAGTAGGTCTGCTCTTTCACATTGGCTTTTGAACTTTTTATATCTTAATATATTTTCAACTTCTATAATGTTGCCATGTGATACTGAAAAATTTTGTATCCTTTTATATTTCCATTCAGTAATCATCAGTGATCTACCATGTTTAAATTTTTTGGAATGGAATAAAATTCCATTCATGTCCATACTGCCTTTCTTGCTTATTTTTTTAACCCTTATGTTCAGTCTTAGAATCAATACTGTGTATTGGTTCCAAGGCAGAAGAATGGTAAGGGCTAGGCAATGGGGGTTAAGTGACTTTCCCAGGGTCACACAGCTAGGAAGTGTCTGAGGTCAGATTTGAACCTAGGACCTCCCATCTCTAGGCTTGGCTCTCAATCCACTGTGCCATCCAGCTGCTTCCCTCTCTCCTGCTTATTTTTAAAATTAGATTTGTCTAAGTCTCGTAGAGACATATTGAAGCCCCCTAATATTACCAAATTTCTGCCTATTTCTCCATGTAACTTATTTTACTTTAAAAAAGATTATATGCTATGCCATTTGGTACATATATGTTAAGTATTGATATTTAATTCATTGTCTACAGCAGTTTCCCTGTTTGCCTTTTTTAATTAGGTCTATTGTTGTCTTGTCTGAAATCATAATTGCTATCTCTACTTCTTTGTGTTCAGTTTAAGCATCAGACATATTGTTCTAGACTATTATTTTAATCCCTTGTGAGCCTTCATGTCAACAAATTGTGTCAGTAAGCATTTAGTAAAAGCTTACTTGCCAGGCAATGTGCTATCCAGTGTCTTGTGTGTTTTGTTAAAACCAACTTTTTGTTTGATTCTGTTTTCCAATCTATTCTACTCTTCCATTTTGTGGATGAATTCATTCCATTCACATTTACAGTAATTAATTTTTTGTTAAATCCATCCAGTTTTCTTTATTTTTTCTTCTCTTTGCTCCACTCCCACTTCCGTCTTTACAAAAAAGAGAGTGGTAAGATGAAGTGAGCTCAACATCAGTGACTGTACTTTACACAATCTACTCTGCTTGCCTATTTTTCTTTTCTTTCTTTCCCTTGTCCACAGTCCAAGCATAGGTTATTATATATATATATTTTTTTTTTCTTTCAGACCTCATCTCATGATTTGCTTTCTCAGGCTGGAATTTGTTTTGCTTTTGACTAATCCCCTCCAAATCTGTTTTCCCTCTTCCTCCTTTTAATAGTTCCCCTTGTTTCCCTGCTGACTTGGGTGTATTTCTATACCAAACTTGAGTGTGTGTGTGTGTGTGTGTGTGTGTGTGTGTGTGTGTGTGTGTGTGTTCTGCCTCAGGTAAAATAAGTTAAAAGGACACATGATGCCCTTATGTGTCTCTCATTGTTTTTATTTTTTACCATTTAATTTTGAGCTGTTGTGGGACAGAGCTGGGTAACACTGCTCCCTTTCACTCTACCATCTTTGCTATGGCTCCTTCCATTGTACTTTCCTTCTTCCCATCCTCATCCTGGGCTCCTGCCAACACTGACAGAATGATTAATGACTTCCTGGAATCTAAAAATTTGAATCTTAAGCTTTGAGGCCCAGAAGTGGCATGGACATTCGTATAAGCTCCAGAGGAGCAGAAGGTACTGTGTTTAGTTTGTTTCCCATTCTCCCTGAGCAAGACGAGAGGAGTCACTAATAACTGTGTGTCCAAGGAGGGTAGAAGGAATCATGGCATCTTAGTATTGGAAGATATGTTAGTGGTGGCCCAGTACACACACACCTGATGAAGAACAAAGAATCCTCTCTCTAACCTATCGAATAATGGCCATACTTTTCTCTGCTGGGGATCCTTTATTTCTTATTCCTTCCATGAACCCAGTCCTTCCCACTGTTGATTAGATCTCTATGTGCTTGGCATATAGTAGTTGCTTAACAATTGTTTGTTGTTTGACTAATTAGCAAGATTGTCTTTACATCAAGTTTTAGTCCCCTTTTCTGCAATGTCTGCCCCTTGCTTCTAGTTATGCCCTCTGGGAACAAATAGAAATTGTGTAACATTTTCCCCATGGGATAGTTCCTTTGGTTGACTCTTACATGGCTTGGTCTCAGTCAAACATCTTCACCATCCTGACTACCCTGTGTCAGATCCTCTCTTATCAATGCCTTTCCTAAAATATGGCATCCATAATGAATCACACTCCAGAGGAAGCCAGAGGTGAAATGCACTCTTTCTACCTTTTCTGTTCTGACATTAATAAGTGGTTTTCCATTCCAAAAGAAAACTGGGAGTATTAGAATGATCTGTCAATTCTCGGCTCTCATAATTATTGCCTGTAGCAAAACCAAGCATCACACTTAGATGTTTTAAGGAAAATTTTGTTGTAAATTACCATTTTATCCTTGCAGAGAATCAGAATATATTTCAAGAGTATGGGTTAATAATGGAATGTGTTTTGATCATTATGTGCATGTTAAAATTATGCAGTGGTATTTCTATTTATATACAGTTTTATATACAAGTAATAAAAGTTATATTTTGCTATTAAAGAGCTTAATCTTTTTAAGATGGTGGCAGATCTAGTGCCTCCAGACCACATTTATTATGAGATGCAGGATGCAAATCTAAACTCATAAGGATGCTAAGGTGCCATGTTTAGGTGATTCCTCAAAATTGTGGGCACATGACCTGAAACCATGAAGATCTCTTGCCAGCTTGAAAGCTCTGTCTATGCCAGCTGTGATTTTGTTGAAGAGTCCCTTGTATCTGTTGCCTCAGATACCTGTGCCTGGAATGCTCTTGGTCCTCATGGCTGCCTTTCAGAGGTCCCTGTGCAGCATCTCTAGCTGTCTCCACCCCTCTCACTTCACATCTGAAAATAATTTCTTTCTCTTTTAATTTTCTCTGGGACTTTTTTCTTTGAATCCAGACGTTATTCTTCACTGTGTAGTATCTTTGCTAATAGAATATATGCTCCCGAGGACAGGAACTAAGTCATTTTCTTCTTTGTGCTCCCAGATATTGCATAGCCTCCGGGTAGAGATCTGTTACCACTCAAGTGGACATTCCCACAGAATGTACCAAGTGAATACATGATGTTTGTTGCTTCTATCATGATATGATGTGTTTGGGTGGCCAAGCTTATTTTTTAATATCTATGTCTGGATTTGTGGTTGTTGTCTATTTGTTTTCAGTCATGACCAGCTCTTCTGACCCTGTTTGGGGTTTCTCGGCATAGGTCTTGGAGTAGTTTGCCATTTCCTTCTCTCGCTCATTTTACAGATGAGGAACTCAGGTCAGCAGAGTGAAGTGACTTGGCCAGGGCCACATAGCTGGTAAATGTCTGAGGCAAGATTTGAACTCATGGAAATGAGTCTTTCTGACTCCAGACTTGGGCATTCTATCCACTGTGCCACCTAACTGCCCCTGTGGGGTTAGTGAGTACAAATTGATACTCATCTAGACCCAGAATTAATACAGAAGGACAAGAGCAGGCTGGATTGCCTTCAGGAAGTGACAGTGCTCCTTTAATGACCCCAACCTTTTCTATAAAACTAAGGATTACATTTTTCTTCTAGTGCCAGTGTCTAAACAGGTGAAAACGAATATCTCATGTGAGCAAGCTGAAGCATTTAGCGAATGAGGGACTGACTCTAGAAAAGAACAGGAGTGAGAGATGTTGTCAGGGAACCAGATGATTAAAAAAGAAGTTGATTTTCTAATTTGGTTAGGATGTGACCTTTTCTGTCAATCAGTCAGCTCATATTTATAAGCACCTACTTTGTACAGGCACTGTGTTATGCTCTGGGAAAACACAGACAGACAAAAGTCAGTCCTTTCCCTCTAGGAGTTTATAGACCAATAAGTGGGACAACAAGCAAATAACACATACACAAACAAGATATATAAAAGATAAATCTAGGTTACCTGCTCATTTGGAGCTTATCTTGGTACAAGCTGTGATGTTTGGCCAAACTTAATTTCTTCCATATTTCTAAACAATTTTGCTCAACTGTTTTTTGAAAAATCAAGTAGTCCTTCTGCCAATTATTAGGATTTTTGTGTTTATTTTGTGTTTTGTGTTTATCGGGTTAACCTAGATTCATTTGCTTCTGTATGTACATAAAACGGAGCTGGTCTGTAGTTTGGAGAAAAGTTCATGACCAGACAATGATAGAATGGATTACAGAAGACAAAATTGATAAATCTGTTTGCATAGAATTTTGAAAGTTTTTGCAAAATTAAAAATCCAGTAATTCCAAAATTAAAAGAATAGTTTTAGTTGAGAAATCTTTTCACTACGTTTCCCTGTTAAAAGTGTAATTTCCAAGATATATGAGGATCTGATTCACATTTAGAAGAGTAAGAGCCATTCCCAAATTGATAAGAACAATTTATGCTACAATGCCAATGTGATAAAAATAAAAAATTTAAAGTCTTTTATAAATTGATGAAGAATGAAAATGAGCAAGAGAATAACGTATACAACCACAACACTGTGGAGATAATCTAATCAACTTTGAGCTCTGTAAGACTGTGATCAATGCAATGGCCAGCCACGATTCTGGAGGACTGACGATGAAACATGCTAGCCATTCCACTGAGGTGATGGGTTTAGGGTGCAGCATGAGTCATGATTTTTTTTTTAAACACACAATCAGTGTGGGAATTTCTTTTACTTTGCTACAAGGAATTTCTTTTTCTTTTCTTCAGTAAGGTAGGAGTTGGACAGGAAATAAAACTTCTTTTCATTAAGAGAAAATTAATTACCCTCTCCTCCAAAAAAAAAAAACGTTATTGGCTGATCCCATGAAGGCCATTTCTGATATGCTTTTTGGCACTGGTTTCTGATGGGCTGGCCATTAGAACTAGTGCTATCCAGTGAGAGAACTTTTTCTGATGACAGATATGTCAACCACTCACAGGGTCCTGTATGATCTTTTGGTCATTGATTTTATCTCTTGGTATACCCTCTTGCCCATTGGATTTGGAGATTTTCCTTGTGTCTTTGGGATTGTATCAGATGGTTGAGGTCCAGCCTTTCAACGTGTAGCTGGCTTTACCGATCTGTGTATCACACTACCATATCAAGCAAAGGGCCTTTCACTGAATGGTTCATGGCTTTTACCATTTGTAGTTCACCACCTAGGCAGTGCCATTTCTCTCTAAAATGACTTTGCTTCATCACTGGGCCCTTGAGTGGGACTGAACAGATAAACTAGGCAGGGAGAAGCAAAAAGTTGTGTTCAGAAAGAACTCACTTGCTGGAGATTCATTTTGTGTGTAAATAAATTCAGAAGCAAAACTTCCCTAGGGCTGCTTTTTAAAAAATGCAAATGGCCCTCATCGTGCTTGACTTTAATCATGTAATCAGATCAATTCCTAGCACAGAGGGAATGGAAGTTTTAATTGGGTTGAGAACAGTTTGGAGTAGAAAGAGAAAAGGAAAGGAAGGAGTTAGACTAGCTGATCTCTAAAATCCCACCCCAATCGAAAATCTTTTTACTAACTTTTGTGGGTCTAGGTACCAAATTGGACTTCCAGAGGAGCCCCTCTGAGAGGAAGAAGCAGGAGGTCACAGAGTGATAAAGACAAAACTTTGCCTAATTTTCAGGTTTCTCTGGGGGGAATTGAGAAGTCATACCTCAAGTGGCCTTGATGGCAAAGTTAAAATACTTAGTTGATTGGCTAACAATCCCATCTTCCCTTCCTTTGACCCAGTTACTCTGGTCACGATGCTTATATTTTGGCCCTTGAAGATAGGGTAAACTCTCTTTTCCCCTTTTCTACTGGGGATGGAGGGGAGTAGGAAAGCTTGGGAAGAGAAAGAGGAAAAAGAGAGAAGTAAGAGTGTGGGGAGAAAGGTGCACAGACAGCTTCTCACCTCTCCTTCCTCTTTTCTCATTCTCCCTCTACTATAATATAGAGTTTAGTAAATATTTATGGGATATCTCCCTATTTGAGGGGAATTTTAGGATGTGGGGGCTTTTTCATTTAGAGCATAAAGAACCCATTTCTGAACCAAGAAGACTTCATTTCTGCCTCTGCCACATACTGGCTAGGTGACTGTGGGCAATTCCCTATCCCCTCAGTGTCCCAGGCTGTAAATAACAGATGGTGCCAGGCTACACTGGTAGAGAGAGTTCCCTCACCCAAGATGTCCCGATACTTATCTACTGAACAGTTCTTGTTCCTATTTATCCTTTAGGACCCCTCTGCCTGCTGAGTATACTCCACACTCCTGTTGACAAAGTATTTAATGGATGTTTGCTCTTCCCTTTCAAGTACATTGTGGGCTCTCTGTGAGGCCAATAATAGGTACCAAGTTTCTTTGGTATCAGGTAGAGTCCAGCTAGAGATGTAGTAGTGAGTGGTGAGTTGATGAGCATCAGTATTTGTAAAGGACTTTAACCATTTTGTAACTTACCTTATTTAAAAAAATGTATAAACAGACTTGAACTAATTATGGCTGACCTGGTCCTGTGATGGATCCAGATTCATCAGTTAAATATGAAGCACGATGCTGTGAGCCATAAAGAAACAGCATCATCTGTAAATCCCATCAGATCCAGCTGTAGCTTACAAGATCTCTGTAGGTGATGGTTGTAACCACTCTCTGTGACTCTTTTCATTAATATATATATTATATACATATTATATATATTATAATATATGTATATTATAATATATGTATAATAAATCACTTCAATTTAAAAGAAAAGGGTGATTATGTGGGAGGCCAATAAGAGAAACAGAGTCTCCCACACCTACTCTGTGCCAGTCACTTTGCTAAGCAGTGGGGAATACAGAAATAAAATTTAAATACTAGCCCTCAAGGAGCTTATATTTATAAGGAGATATCATACACACATATAAACAATACAGAATATATATGAAGACATGCTAGTTAATTATGGTGATGCACTAGCCTTTGGATAGGAGAGTCAATAAAAGCTGCCTGTAGAAATTGACATATGAACCTCATGAGCTTTGGAAGAATTTGGGGTGTTTTAGGAGGGAAAGTGCTCCGGATCTAGGGGACAGTGAAGACAGAATCTTGGAACTACTTGATAATTGGGTGTTGTGGGGGACACTTGGCAAGTGTGTGGAGAATGGTTTTTCATAGGGAAGAGACTTGGGACAGGGAGACTGATTAGAGAATATGGTGGTAGTTCAAATGCGAGGCAACGAGAGCCTGAGTTAAGCTGATGATGGCTGTGTGAGTGGAGAGAAGTGGATGGATAAACGAGATTTTGCAGGTAGAAACTTGGAATCTGATTGAATTTAGGAAGTAAAAAATTGAATTTGAGGAGAAAAAAAATGACTCTGAGATTATAAACTTGAAGGGTTGGTGTGTGCCTTCCACAGAAACAGAGAAATTTAGAAGTAGAGTTGGTTTGGGGAAAAAGAAAATGAGGTTGTTGCCCATGTGACATACAGATGAAAAGGTCTAATAGGCCTTTTATAATGTGATACTGAAGAACTTAGAGGAGTACCTCGTATTGGTTTTATAGATCTTAGCTTCTTCTGAATAGAAATTATAATTAAATTCATGGGAGTTGAGATTACTGAAAATAAGAGTATAGAAAGAGAAGAGCAGCCAGGAGAGAGCCCTGTGGAACATCTACAGATGGGAGGCACAGGGCACTGCTTCCTATCCAGTAAGAGATCAAGAAAGAGTAGCCAGACAGATAGGAGAGAAGAACCAAGAGAGAACAATGTTAGTAGAAACCCAGGAAGGAGAGAGCAACCAGGCGAAGGTCTTTAATGGTGGCCAAAGCTACAGAGAAGTCAAGAAGTTTGAGGATTGAGAAAAGGTCAGTGGATAGAGCAGATAAATGATAACGTTAGAGAAAATGGTTTCAGGTGAGTGGTGAAGTTGGAAGTCGTATTGAAGATGGCTGAGCAGTAACAGAAGGGGATGTAGAGGCAATAAGTATTATTGGCTTTTTCTGAGAATTTGACTTGGGGAATCTTATGATAAAAATTGGGGTTAACATATTTTATCTGGGTTCAGGTGGGAGACAGGAATGGACAATAGGTCTATTTCCTATTACAGGAAGAAGAGAAAACTACCTTGAAGGTGAATGGGAAGGCTCAAATGAGAGATTTTTAAGGAAAAGAAAGATATATTTATTGCAAGGAAGGAGCCAGAATTTAGGGAGACCCTGAGTAGAGAGAAAAATGATTGTGGGAAGCAATCTACTGGATGAAACTCAAGGGATTTTGATCAGGAGTGACAGGAAAAAGGAAACGTTGGAAGACAAGTGTGAAATGACTTTGGCCACTAGAATACTTTTAGGACAAATTGACCATCAAGGCAAATGAGACTGATCTTCTGATGTAGTGTTGGAGGCATGAGAGTGGGGAAGAATTTTCTTTTTCACTTATTTTATTCTGATTTTATTAACTTCTTCATAGCTCTTGAACTTGTATTTATGTCTTATGACTGAGTTGTTAATAAGTTGCTAATCCTGTGAAATTAAAAAAATCAGCAAGATTAGAAATGTGTGATTTTGTGCTGTTTTATGGCGTTTTCTTGCCGAACTCCTGCTGTCAAGTCTTGCTCAACTCCCGAGGCTGCTGCAGTTGAAGAGGCTGGATAAAATGATGAAAGGCATTCTATGAATTCTATGAATCTGGACCAAAACAGCTTCTTTCTGGCCCCATTCTGATCTTGGGCATGTTTCTCAGTCCTTTGTGCTTTATGGCACGCCTCAACCATGGCTCCTCCCTTAGTATCCTTTTCTTTTCCTCCTTTAAAAATTCTTCATTAACAAAAGGAGTTAAAGCAGAAAATAACATTTTGAAAATGATGGCATTTAAAGTATAAACAGGGAAATGAGGGGATTTTTCCATTATTGTAAACAAATGAGGAATATTTAATTTTGGATTAATGCCAAGGACATTAATCTTTGAAATTCTGCAGTTAATGCCTTGCAAATGTTGACATACATGAGGAGTTCTTAACCTTTTCTGAATATTGGGCCCCTTTGAGAGTCTGGGCCCCTTCTCAGAATCATGTTCTTAAATGCATAAAAGAGAGGATTACAAACACATTGAAATACAATTACTAAAATATTTTTAAAAATCCAGAACTGGACCCCAGATTCAATCTTCATGATTTAGATGGTCTGGTGATAACCTTAGTAATAAATAAAGGCAATTGCTTATTGGTAATAAGCACATTTTCAGATGTAGAAACTAGCATTTTTCATAGGTGACACCATTTGTTCCCATATAGAAAAACTTTGCTGTGAACCAAATGAATTTGTAAGTTTTTTCTGCCTCAATTTTTGTTCTGTTTTTATCTGTATATATTTCAGATTTCAGTCTTCTTAAACACCATTTTAAACAAATTTTCCCAAGTAGGAAGGGAATTGATTTATGTGTTGTAGATGAGTATTTGGCCAAACAAATTAATGCCTCATATTAATCACTGGGAATTATTTGAATTCTTTCAACTTTTAACTCAGAAAATTTGCCACAGATGGCATAGCTTTGAGGGGAATAGAAATTTCTTTCAGTAGTCATTAATTAATTAACAACTCTGGCTATAATATACTCTTAAAAATCATAATAAAGTTCTGAAAAAAATATATTTTTCACAGAAAAAAATACCGTGTGAAACAATACAAGGAAATGCTCAATTTATGATTTCTTCATTTCTTTATAAGCAATGTTAAATTCTTTCTGGGAGGTGACTCAGCTTAGTAGATAGCTCATGGGCCTGGAAGTCAACAGTTGGTGTTACAGTTTTAACTCTGTCACAAAATGGGAGGGCTATATTGCGGATGTCATTTTCCTTTTCAGGACGCCATATTTATCATCTGAAAAATCTCCAAAGGCCCTTTCCCACCCTAAAGCCAAGCAGATATTAAGTGCTTAGTAAATGCACTGGCTAATCTTGATCTTGTGAAATATTTGTTGGATATGGAAAAGTATCATTCCCCACTGGAAGAATGGCCAAAAGATGGGAATAAAAGTTCTCAAAAGAAGAAAAAAAAACCTCTTAGTGATCACATAACAGGCTATTCCAAATCACTAATAATAATAATAACAATAATAATAATAAGAGAAATACAGATTTAAATAATTGAATTCTTACCTCACACCTAGCAAATGGACAGAGGAAAAGTGGAAACAGACAATGCTGAAAGGGCTACAAAAAAGATAGGCACATGCATATTGCTGTTTGAGCAGTAAATTGGCTCAACCATTTTGGAAAGTAATTTGAAGTGATTTAAATAAAGTAATTAAGATGCCCACGTGCTCTGCCTCAGAGATCTTCCTCTTAGGCATATACTCTAAGGGGGTCAAAACCAGAAAGGTCACCTATATACCAAAATATTTGCAGCGACATTTATTTTTGGTAGCACAGAACTGGAAACAAAGCAGATGTTGACTGGGGAATGGCTAAACCAATGATGTCGTTGTTGAGTCATTTTTCAGTAATGCCTAACTCTTCATAATCTTATTTGGGGTTTTCTTGGCAGAGATACTGGAGTGTTTTGCCATTTCTTTCTCCAGTTCATTTTACAGATGAGGAAATTGAGGCAAAAAGAGTTAAGTGACTTGCCAAGGGTCATTCAGCTAGTGTTTGAGGCTAGATTTGAATTCAGAAAGCTAGTCTTCCTTACTTCAGGCCTGGCATGCTATCCATAGTGCCACCTAACCGCCCCTCCCCAAAGGAATGGTGATACGTGAATGAAGTGGAGTCTTATTCTTCCACGAGAAACTGAAATGAAATATTCAGAGAGGCATGGCGATACTTCTGGGAATGGCAGTCAGAAAAAGAGTATTCACAATGACTAGAATAATCCACAAGGAAACAACAGTCACAAAACAAAACTGAGAGCTGTGTGATGATGATGACCAAGCTTCACCCTGGAAAAGGGATGAGAAAATGTACCTCCCACCCCTTTTGGAAGAGATAGAGGATGGTATCTCTGGAATAGTGAAGATTCTCAATCATAGCTGATATGGTTAATTTTGCTAAATTGCTTTTCCCACCCTCATATAAAATCACTGTATAAGAGAGGACTCTGATTAGAGGAGGGAAGAGAAAGAGATTTAGAAATAAATGTGAGGTAAAAGCAACAAAAAATTCCAATCAAATTAACATTAAAAAGCATATGGAAAGATATGGGAGGTGAGTGAAGAGTCAAAAATAGCATGTAGATTTCTAGCCTGGGGGACTGTGTGGATTGCGGTACCCTCAATAATAAATAATATGGAAATTAGGAAGAGAGAAGACTTCCACAGGAAAGATAATAAGTTCTCTTTTGGATGTATTGAGTTTGCAGTGTCTAATAGGACATCTATTTCAGGACATCCAATAGACAGATGAAGATGGGAGATTGAAGGAAAGGGAAGAGTTTAGGGATAGAGAAGTAGATTTGAAAATCATCAGCCTAGAGATGGTGAATAAATCCATGGGAAATGATGAGATCACCAAGTGAAATAGTATAGAGAGAGAAAAGAAGAGCACAAAGCTCTGTGGGACACTCATAGTTATTTTCTTGTCATGATTTGAATGAGATCCAGTTAAAAAAAGAATGGTAATGTAGGTAGGAGAAGACCTCGGAGAGAGTAGGGTCACCAAAACCTAGAGAGAAGAGAATGTTAAGGACAAGAGGATGATCAATAATGCCAAAGGATGTGGAGAGATCAAGAATGACGAGGATAGGGAAAAGGCCATTGGGCTTAGTGATTAAGAGAGTATTACTAATTTGGAAGAGAGTATTTGTGGAGGAGTGTTGACAGTGGATGCCAGAAAGGTGAGACTTGAAGAAGAGAGTCAGAGGAAAGGAAGTGGAGGCACCTACAGAAAGTACTTTCCTCAAGGAATTGATCCACAAAAGGGGCAATAACTAGTTGGAAAATATGGATCAAGGAAGAGTTGTTTTTTTTAAAGGATGGGGCAGTCAAAGGCATATTTGTAGGCAGGAGGGAAGGAGCCAATGGACAGGGGAAAATCAAGGAGAAGTGAACGAATGAAGATGATGAAGGGGACAATCTCCTGGAGAAGATGGAGTGCAATGGGAACACTTATACACATAGAAGGGTTTATCTTGGCATGAAGGACCAACTCTTCATGAGAAATGGAGTTGAAAGAGGAGATGATTGTAGAATACATCTGAAGGATGCAAAATGGGGAGAAGGTCTCAGTGTTTGCAGTGAAATATGAGGAAATGTTCTTAGCTAAGAGGATGGGGGAAGAGAAAGAGTAGGAAGATTGAGGAAGGATGAAAAAATTTGGAAGAACTGACATGCAGAGTAGGACAGACCGCTAGTCAGGATTACTTTGCTGCAATGAGGGCCTAGTTGAAATTAGGTAACACAAATATGGAGTGGATCCATTCAACATGGTTTTGTGATCTTCTCTACCTTCATTTAGCAGCATGCAAATAGGACCAAGGACAGTGGATGTGGGAGTAATCCAAGGCTAAGGCTTTATAGGGATTGGCAATAGAATACCAGGGCAAAGGATTTAGGTACAGAATTAGAGACTTAATGAGTTCATGAACATGGAAGTAGTTCATGAAGACTAGACATCTTGCCAGGTAATAAGATAAGAAATATGATGATCTTGCTGTGTAGCTGAGGTCCAGTGGAGGAGCAGATCATAGGAAATTGGAAAGCTGAGGAACAGAGAGATTAGCGTGTTTCAACATAAGTTTGTCGAAGTCTCCTAATGGATAGACAAGAGTTGAAAAGGAGAGAAGGCTATGAGCTTGGCATCAAATGCATTAAGAAAAGGAGAACATCATAGAGGGCCGTCGAGTAGCTGCTAGTGTTCTGATGAGATGATTGATAAAGATTGAGGGATTCTCAGAGGAAGAGAGGTTTCTTAGGGACAATATTAGAGCGAGAACCAGGAGTGGCAAAGGGGAGAGAGAGCATTCCACTCCTTCCCCATCACACCTTGACCTGTAAATGAGTTGAAGGAATGGGTAAAGGTACAGCCGGTGCTGGTCAGGGAGGTCAGGGGCTCCATGTCATCAGGGAGGAGTGGGGTCTCTGGGAGAAGGATAGATGAAAGGAATGAGAAAGGAGGACATTTAAGATGAAAGCTCAGGGGAAGGGATGGGTAACCTTGGAGGCGGTGGAAGGGGGCCATTGCAGGGCTTGGTCTGAAAGGGATGATATAAATAAGTGAATGGGTTATGGGTGGTAGAAAATAGCAACTGTAGAAAGAGAACCACTGGGATGGCGGGGTAGGAGCAAATGTGAGTTTGTCAGTCGGCGATAAACGAACAAGTCCAGATGGGTTACCCAGATTCCTGGGAGGTTGGTCTCGGGAAAGAGCCTCTCAATGTTAGGCAGCTCAGGTGAGGGGACCAGTGGGGAGGAGCTGCTGAAAGTGTTTCCCTCTGTTCCCTGCAGGCAGGAAGAGGCCAGCCTAGGAGATGAAGGCTCTCTCTATCCTTGTCATTCATCTTTCCAGGCAGATTCAGAAACTTGTTTGGACAAACCACTGGCTTGCATTGCTTGGATCTCTTTCTATCTATCCCTTCCTCTCAACTCAGCCTTGGAGTGTTTCCAGAGCATTGGATTTTTTTTAATTCCCTCCCCCGCCCCCAATCGTTCCCCCTTGGTGGATAGGAAGCAGGGTATTCCTTAGGTAGCTGCGTAAGCTAATAGACTTTGTCCTCTGCTGTGTCAACCCTAGGTCTATTTCTCTTCCTGATAGAAGACTCGGGCTTTTGTTTTGGGAGTGTATTAGGGAATAAGTGAGGTAGAAGTGTTGAATGCAGAGAGTGAGGAATGTTCTTGACTGATTAAAGCATTTGTTTCTGATAATTAATTTTTGCCTCTCTAATTAATGTACCTGTCCTCAGGGACGTGTGACAAACACTTTTGGAACATGTAAATAATTAAGGGATACCCACATGGGACCAATAATTTATTTAATGGTTTCTAGGCAAATGCAAAGCATCTGTGGCAATGAGCAGAGATGACCCATGGGGGGATAGCGTGGGCAAAGAGAGGGGCCTTTTCTTACCCTTTTGTGCTCGGATCTGCCCACCCACACTGCCAAGAAGCAAACCATATGTTAAGGGTTTAACCAGTATTCCCTTCCCCACCAGCAGCACAGGGACTCACTTAGCTGATGCTTAGGAAAAGAAAATGACCGTTTTTTCTCTTGTTAACATCTATTCCTACCTTAGGACTCTATGAGCGCCTCAGCTTTGTAGTCGTGCTTGATGAAGGTTTGGGAGGGGAATAGGCAGGCCTAATGGCGCCACATGTGAACCAATGGAAGGCTGGCTTTGGGCTCCCAATACCCAGTCCTACAAGTCTCCAGCAGAGAAATTTCACTTAGAGTGAACTCAGGGCAGTCTAGGTATCTGGAGACAGAGACAGCTGCCCTGAGGGGGAGCTTTTCTGTTTTCTCTGTAGTCATTCCCTTCATCTTCTTCATAAAAACCTGCCCCACTCCTCCATTAAAGTGAGTTGTACTGGGGGCAGTGAGGTGGCTCAGTGGATTGAAAGCCAGGCCTGGAGACCGGAGGTCCTAAGTTTAAATCTGGCCTCAGACACTTCCCAGCTGTGTGACCCTGGACAAGTCACTTAGTCCCCCACTGCCTAGCCCTTACCACTGTTCTGTCTTGGATCCAATACACAGTATTGACTCCAAGATGGAAGGACAGGGTTTGTTTGTTCTTTTTTTTTTCTTTTTTGAAAGTGAGTTTTATCTCTACACTGTGGGAGACCCTTAAGACCCCTGGAGTCCCATCTCTGTATCTAGCCTTCGCCACTAGCATTTTCAGAGCCTCTTCAGTGAAGGCTGGATAAGGTATTTAGGGTGACTTTTCCTAAAATCCCATCTTCTGTAGGAAGCTTTTCCTTATCCTTCTTAATTCTTTTGTTTTCTCTCTAAATTATTTCTTATATATCCTGTAGGAAGCTAGGTGATGCAGTGGATAGAGCACTGGGACTGAAGTCAGGAATAGCCCTCTTCCTGAGTTCAAGTCTGACCATAGACACTTACTAACTCGGTGACCCTGGGCAAGTCACCCTGTTTGCCTCACTTTTCTCAACTATCAAATGAGCTGGAGAAGGAAATGGCAAACTAGTTCCATATTTTTTCCAAGAAAACCTCAGTGGGGCCAGGAAGAGTCAGAGTTGGACAGACCTGAAATGGCTGAACACCACCACCACCATCACCAATTTCTCATGTATATGGCTTGATTATACCCATTTGTTTGCTTGCTGTGCCTCCTTTTAGATTGTGAGCTCCTCGAGGTCATGGACTCTCTTTTGTCACTTTTCCTGTTATAGACACTGAACACAGTACCTGGCACTTAGCAGGTACTTTGCTTAGTAAATGTTTTTTTGATTGACCTCATTACTTCAATCTTCATTTTTTTTCCCCAGTGAGTTTATGCAACACCTGAGTGCCTGGTGTGTTTTAGAAGCTCATAGATTAACAATAAAAATTGTATTCAATGGTAGTAGGAAGAACATGTTTAAAAAAAAAAACCAAAAAAACAAAACTCCATGCTTGATTCTGCTAAAAAAGGAGTTTTAGAAAAATGGCCACTTCCTATGGCTCAAGTGTTGGATCTGTAGGACCCTTTGCTCTTTGCCATTTCCCCAAGTCCTTCTTCAGCACTCAGTGCCTGGAGGATACTTATTGAAGGGATTTGGTGAATGCTGGAGCTGAAGTGGGGAAGGATTTCTCCAGGTCTTAAGGGTCTTGAACCCACACCCTTTATTTTAGAAATGAGGAAACTGAGACCCCAGGAGTTTGTGACATGCTCACTGCTTGATTCATGTCAATACAGCGTCTGAAGCAGCAAACTCTGTTCCTGAGAAGTGGAAGAGCCTGGGGAAAAAAGAGGAAAAAAAAAGAACTTGGAGTTAGCTCTTTGGTTATTACTGTTTTAAAGAAAATCTTGTCTGTTGGTCATGGCCACAACGGCTATGGAAGTAAATTTCTCTGAAAGTTTTTACATTAGTGACTCAGAATAATTGCTCCAACTTCTTAGCTTCATGACAATCATAGACTGAGACCTATTTAGAGGCAGAAAAACATGACTTTGGGTCCTTCCTCTGATCCATCCTGACTGTGTGGCCATGAGTGCTGTCCTGGCACCAGTGGGATCTCTCCCAGGGTAGTAGTTCCATAAAAGGTGCCAGCCTTACACGGGAAAAGGAGTTTCCTCTCTGCCCACAGCCACTAATGCCATCCTTTCCAGTGACTTGGGCTGGAGCCTCCTGGAGGGCAGGGACTTTTTGGCTTTGTCTTTCAAGACCCTATGTTAAGCACAGTGAATGGCTTAGAGTAGGCACTTACTCAAGGCTCCCTGCTTGGTGGATTTGGATCCGGGACCTCTTCTTTATTTTATTTTTTTTAATATTTATTAATATTCATTTTTAACATGGTTACATGATTCATGCTCCTACTTTCCCCTTTGCCCCCCCCGCACCCCCCCACCCATGGCCGATGCGCATTTCCACTAGTTTTGTCATGTGTCCTTGATCAAGACCAATTTCCAAATTGTTGGTAGTTGCATTGGTGTGGTAGTTTCGAGTCCACACCCTCAATCATGTCCACCCTGACCCATGCGTTCAAGCAGTTGTTTTTCTTATATGTTTCCTCTCCTGCAGTCCTTCCTCTGAATGTGGGCAGCATCTTTACCACAAATCCCTCAGAATTGTCCTGGGTCATTGCATTGCTGCTGGTACAGAAGCCCATTACATTCGATTTTACCACAGTATATCAGTCTCTGTGTATAGAGTTCTTCTGGCTCTGCTCCTTTCGCTCTGCATCAGTTCCCGGAGGTCTCTCCAGTTCGCCTGGAACTTCTCCAGTTTATTATTCCTTTTAGCACAATAGTATTCCATCACCCGCATATACCACAGTTTGTTCAGCCATTCCCCAATTAAAGGACATACCCTCCTTTTCCAATTTGTTGCCACCACAAAAAGCACAGCTATAAATATTTTCGTACAAGTCTGTTTATCTATGATCTCTTTGGGGTACAAACCCAGCAATGGTATGGCTGGATCAAAGGGCAGGCATTCTTTTATAGCCCTTTGAGC
>NC_058134.1:8295715-8394055 GCF_016433145.1 Gracilinanus agilis | reverse complement strand
TTATTTTCATCTGGGGATTTTTAATTTGCTCACTTTCTAATTTTTTTGAGTTGCATGCCCAATTCATTGATCTCTGCCCTCCTTAATTTGTTAATATATGCACTTAAGGATATAAATTTCCCCCTGAGTACTGCCTTGGCCGCATCCCACAGATTTTGGTAGGATGTCTCATCATTGTCATTTTCTTCAATGAAATTGTTGATTGTTTCTATGATTCCTTCTTTAACTAGCTGGTTTTTGAGAATCATATTATTTAATTTCCAATTAGTTTTTGATTTTCCTGTCCAGGTGCCCTTACTAATTATTATTTTTATTGCATTATGATCTGAGAAGATTACATTTATTATTTCTGCTCTTTTGCATTTGTTTGCAATGATTCTATGCCCTATAACATGGTCAATCTTTGTGAATTTGCCATGTGCAGCTGAAAAGAAGGTGTATTCCTTTTTGTCCCTATTTATTTTTCTCCACATATCAATTAAATCTAATTTTTCTAGGACTTCATTCACCTCTCTTACCTCTTTCTTATTTATTTTTCGGTTTGATTTATCTAGATCTGAAAGAGGAATATTTAGATCTCCCACTAGTATGGTTTTACTATCTATTTCCTTCTTGAGCTCTGCCAGTTTCTCCTTTATGAATTTGGGTGCTATGCCACTTGGTGCATACATATTGAGCAGTGTTATTTCCTCATTGTTTATACTGCCTTTAATCAGGATGTAATGACCTTCTCTGTCTTTTTAAATCATATCTATTTTTACTTTGGCTTTGTCAGAAATCATAATAGCCACTCCTGCCTTCTTTTTCTCATTTGACGCCCAAAAGATTTTGCTCAAGCCCTAAACCTTAAACTTGTGTATGTCCACCCGCCTCATATGTGTTTCTTGTAGACAACATATGGTAGGATTTTGGTTTCTAATCCACTCTGCTATTTGCTTCCATTTTATGAGTGAGTTCATCCCATTCACATTCAGAGTTATAATCATCAGTTGTGCATTTGCTGACATTTTCAAATCCTCCCCCATTCCTACCCCCTTTTTCTTATATTATTTCCTTTTAAACCAGTGGTTTGCTATTGAGCTGCTATCCCTTATCCCCTCCCTTGATTAACTTCCCTTTCTACCCCCTCCCTTATTTTTCCCCCCTCTTTTTGTTTTTAAAGGCCTTATGAATTCCCTCCCCCTTCTCCCCTCCCTTTTTTTGTCCTCCCCACTCCCCTGCTCCCCTTGGTTTATCCCTTCTAACTTTCTCAGAAGGGTTAGAGAAGAGTTTCATGTCCCAATGGATAGTATAGCTACTCTTCCCTCTCCGGGTTGATTACACTGAGAATAAGGTTTGATTATTACCTCTTAATGCTCTCTTCCTCTCCTTCTTATAATAGTATTTGTCCCCTCTCCTTCCCATGCCCTCTTTGTGTGTAATAGAATATCCTATTTTTCTTATTCACTCAAGTTTCTCTTGGTGTCCCCTGCTATTCACCCCCTCTTTCCCATCCCCATGTCATCTTAGATTATTTAGTGTTCCACCCTCACCCTGTGAATTATTCTTCTGATTACTATAATAGTGAATGTTATAATAGTGAATGGAGTTTACTACAGAGAATTAAACATAACATTTCTCTACATAGGAATACAGATAATTAGATCTCACTGAGGCCCTTAAAAAGGCAAATTTAAAAATTATAAGTTTTCTTTCTTTCCCCTCTGTATCTTATTTACCTTTTCAGGTTTCTCTCGATTTTTGTGGTTAGATATCAAACTTTCCATTTAGCCCTGGTCTTTTCTGTGCAAATACCTGGAATTCTTCAATTTTGTTGAATGCCCATACTTTCCCCTGGAAATATATAGTCAATTTTGATGGGTAGTTGATCCGTGGTTGCAGGCCCAGCTCTCTTGCCTTTCTGAATATAGTATTCCAAGCCTTGCCATCTTTTAGCGTGGAGGCTGCCAGATCCTGTGTGATCCTGATTGGTGTTCCTTGATATTTGAATTGTCTCTTTCTGGCTTCTTGTAAGGTTTTTTCTTTTGCGTGGGAACTCTTGAATTTGGCAGTTATATTTCTGGGTGTTTTCTTTTCTTGATCGAATGTTGCAGGTGTTCTATGAATCCTTTCAATGTCTATATTGCCCTCTTGTTGTAGGACTTCAGGGCAATTTTGCTGAATTATTTCTGTTAGTATGGAGTCCAGGTTTCTATTAATTTCTGGTTTTTCTGGAAGACCAGTTATTCTCAAATTGTCTCTTCTAGACCAGTTTTCTTGGTCTGTCACTCTCTCATTGAGATATTTCATGTTTCCTTCTATTTTTTTCAGTCTTTTGGCTTTGTTTTATTTGTTCTTGTTGTCTTGAGAGATCATTAGCTTCTACTTGCTGAATTTTAGCCTTTAGGGATTGATTTTCGGGTATAATCTTTCGGTTTTCGGCTATGATCTTTCGATTTTCGGCTATAATCTTCTGGTTTTCGACCATAATCTTCTGGTATTCCTTTTCTATCTGGTCATTTCTGGTGTTCAATTTTGCTTATCAGTTAATTTGGTTTCTGAGCCTCACTTTTCAATTGCAAGATTCTACCTTTTAAACAGTTATTTTCTTGCCAGATCTCTTCCATTTTCCTCAAAATCTCAGTTTTGAACTCTTCCATAGCTTGTGAGGAGTTTTCCTTATTTGAGGAGGGTCCAGATGCTTGTTTGTTCTCCTCCTCTTTTTGCTCGGTTGTCTGGATTTTCTCTGTGTAAAAGTTGTCGAGTGTTAAAGACTTCTTTTTCTTGTTGTTAATCTTTCTCTTCTGAACTTCCTGAGACTGGGTAGCCATTGTTAGCCCAGCAGCTTCTCAGGTTTATCCTCGCGCTCAGGGTCTGTCCAAGGTCTTTTGGCTCCTGAGGTCTGAGTTCTGGTTTTTTCCAAGGTCAAGCCCCCTGGTGGACCCCCTTGCTTGATCCTCTGCCGGAGGTTTCTTTATAAGTCTCAGGGTGCTGCTTCCACAGTCGTATACCCATCTACGCTGGTTCCCCACTCAGGGTTTCAGAGCTTTAGCTTGTGGCTGTGTCTGCCTCCACCCACGTCTCCGCCCGCGCCTGCTCTCTGAGCCTGCGTTCTGCTCCCACGCTCAGAGTTTGTGTGCTTTCTTTAGCTTTTTGGGGTCCTAAATCTTGCTGCTCTCAGGAACAGGCCCCGGAGCTGCCAATGACTCGATGGGTGCCCCAATCTTGCTCTATTTCTTTTTAGATGGCTTCGGCGTTATAGGTGGTGTGTGTGGAGGGGGTGGGGGTGGGGTGGTTGCTCAGCCCACGTGAGCTGTGAGAGCTGTTTCACCCCTTTCTAGCATGGAAATGCCCCGATTCCACGTACCTTCCACACTGTGCCCTGTTGTGGGGTTCCTCCATTCGTCTGGACTTGTTTTTATGTCCCCTTGAGGAGTTTTGTGTGTTTCAGTCACGAGAGGTTAAGAGCTGCTTCTTACTCTGCTGCCATCTTAACCCAGAACCTCCCTCTTCTTTATTTTGACACAGCTAAAAGATGCTCCTCTAGCTCTTATTCATTTATGTTAATTTTACAAAAAATTTAGCGACCGTTTTTTGTTCTTTAAAGTTCCATCCATTTCCATGTATGCCATGTTCTCACTGCAAAGCATTCAATGATGTTGAAAAAACATTTGACTTCCTAAAATCATGTCTCTGCCTGAAGGCTGTTCTCAGAGTGATTCTCATACTTATGTTAAATTTCCACAAGTAGATGCTGTTCTACTGGTGACTTTGTCCAAGGATAAAGGTGTATATGCTTCTTTCTCATGGACGATGTCTACTCAGATTAAAAATAAGAGAAAGAGGCTTTGTTTATTGCAAGGTTCTCGAAAAATCCTTCTTCCTATTGTGTTAATTTAATTTAGTCCAGGAAAGCCAGGTCTCCTCACTTGTCAACAACATTATGAAGGATAATAGCCATCCACAAATGGAAAACAAAGTTCATGAAAGACCTACACTGCCTGTAAATATCAGAATCTTGGCTAGGTGAAGAGGCGAGTCCAGAATTCATTAGGAGGAAGGTAAAAGGGTTACATGAGGAAAACTGTGGACCCAAGATGACTGGTTGCTACAAGAGCATTCTCCTTATGGTAAATACAGCTTGGTGAAATGATGTGGTTGTAAATCATTGACTTCCATGATCTTGGATGAAAACTGTTGAAAAGGAACCAAAGGGTAACGGAAATTTGCATGAGAAAATGACAAAAGGTAAAAATATTTTATGTTGAAGGGGATGTTTGAAGACTAGAGCTCCATTGCCTTTTGCAGGTGGAATTGAAAGTTCTAGCTTTTAGCAAAAAATATGGAATCATAATGGAAAACTCACTCAGCTACAAAAATCCTTTTGCTCCATAGTAAAAAACTGCGTATATTCAAGGCTTCTAGGACATAGAGAAAGGTTCCATATATATGAAAATATTTATAGTAGCATTTTTTCTTCTAACAAAGAAATGAAGCAAAGTGGGTATCCATCAGTCAGGTAATGACTAAATAAATTGTAGCATGTGGCAATAACTATGAAGGATTCGGAGAAATTTATAAAGATCTTTGTGAGCTGATGCAGAATAAATTGAACAGAACCAGGAGTCCAAAGTTCAAAGTGACCACAATCATGGAAAAAGAAAGAAACAATATTAAAACATATATTGGAACTCTCATCAATGTGGTAGCCAATATTGACTGTAATCAATAAATCCTCAAGCATTTATGAAGCTCCTTCTTTGTGCCAGTTCATGGGGATATGGAAACAAAAATGAAACAGTCCCTGCCCTCTGGAACTTATGATTTGTCAGGGGGGCGCCATACACAAATAGAAGAGTATAGAAAATATGCACAAGATAAATACAAGGTAGTTTTGTTTGAAGAAGGATTGGTGGTCAAGGATGCGAACATTTTCTTGGCAGAATGACGGTGAATTGCACCTGGAACATGAGACCATGTTGCCCAAAGTGCTCAATGTGTTGATTTGTTCTACTTAGTGACACTTCTCTTTTTACAGAGGGATTATTGAGATGTGATCTTGATGTCGGAAGAAATAAGCATCAATGAAAAGTTGTTTAAAAAAACGAGAAAATTGCAGAATTGGTCATAAATAGATCATAGTCCATTAGTACTTATGACCGGCATGAGAAGAGTGCCACAAAAGATGATCTAGGACTCATGCACTCACAAAGGAATGTGGATTGGCCAGGTTTTAGGAATGAGAGACAATAGATCAATAGCCTGAGTCAAAGCAGAACCTCTAGTTGTCTGATAGTTTCTTCTGATGATGGTCCATCCTGTGGATTTCTTAATATCAACCTATCTCATAGGAGGCAGAGCACAATTTGGACACCCTTAAAGTTTCTTTTGATGAGTTGGTTTAGAGCTTAGGAAATTGGCATAACACCATCTTGCCACTCTTGGGTTTTCAAAAATAACCATTGGTCATGTGGTAACATTTTGATGGCTTGGATCATCTGGCGGAAATTAATACACACTCACTAAAATGACTTACAATATCCTACTTTTCTTCTGTTCTTTGAACAACTTTCATTTTCTCAATTTTAAAAAAGTAAAAACTTAAAAAACAATGCCTTTTCTGGTTTGATTCCCTAATTATTTTGTCCTGTATTCTTTGGCAGGTGCATTTCCTTGATTTCCAAAATGTATCATTTAGTGAAAGAATGAAAGAACTGAAGGAAATGAAGGATTTGGCAAAGGAAGTAAAAAAGCAAAATGTTTTCTTATACGGTCTTCTCATCTCTTTCACACAGGTACGTGGCTTCTCTTTCTCTAGTTTCTCTGCTCTGTAGTCTATAAGATTGATGGTGGGACTCTTAAAATAACATGAGATTGAAATGACATTTAAACGTTTTTGGCTGTAACTTGACTTGTCTGCTCATGTTTCACTTGAAGAAAGCCTCTGGTCTAGAGGCAAAAAATGTCATTGTTTTGATTAGCACAGGAAGGGGAAAAAACATGAAAATGAGTAAATGCTCAAATATGTACATATGAATAGGAGAGCATAGACTCCTCTAACCCCATTTAGGAATGTTGAAAGATTGACTTCTCTTACATGTAACATTAAATGTGCTGATACTTGAAATTGATCCATTCTCTTCTCATACCACCCCTGAACACCCTTTTCCCTCCTCTGGTATTGGTCCACCTTTAAGTAATGCTTGGTATTCAGGCAACAAAAAGGGCTTGGCATAGATCTCAAAAAACAAACTCTATCTGTATTCCAGTAGGAGCCAATGAGTTTGCTGGAGGCAAAATGAGTTAGTACTGTAGCCTCTTTGTACTGGGGAAACCTGTCTGAAGTAAACCATTTGGAGGACCTGCCCTGCTTACCAAGTCAGAGGATGGCTTTGCTCCCAGTGCAATGATGGCATTATTCGTACTTCAAAAAGCCTGATGGTTTTAAGAGACAACGGATAGCCAAACAAGTGAAATCTTCCACTGCCCTTTGGATGAAAGGGATTTGGGGCAAACAACTTAGGGAATAGTAGTTGTTTATGAGTGGTAAATCATAGCTATTGAACATAAAATATTTTAAGGACTCCTTTAAAATAAGAGTGGTATCTCTTTTGTTTTTTAAACAAGGATAATTTAAATAGCATTTTTTCTAGCTAAACCAGAGGGTTTTTTTTTAAGCCTTTTCAATTTTTTATTTTCTTTTTTCTCACAGAAGATGATAAAATTTTAGGCTGTCTATTAAAATGATTATTCTACTTTGTTTCAGTATGTTCAAGACCATGCGGAATTTCAAAAAAGAAATGACAGTAGATAAAAGACAAGTCTTTAGAAAGCAGCGGGGGAATTTGTGTGGGTGTTCATTGTGTCCTAAAAAAAAAGAGAGAGAGAAAGGAGATTTTCAAGTATAGGAGGAAGATTAAAACAGACACTGAGGATTTAATTTCCAGGTGTGAACTGACTCCTCCTGATAAAATCAGCAGCCCCCATTCCATTGGGCCAAGGAGTAATTTTTTTTCTCCCAAGTTCAATTTTTTAAAATTAAAAAACACTTGTATATCACCACAGAGGGTGAAAACTTTTAACTGAACACATGCACAAAAAAGTACAAAAACATAAATTCCATATTGTTTACAATTTGTTTAAGTATATATAATTTGCATGTGTGCTAATATAAACATCCTCTGCTTTGGAGTTCTTTTTGGATGTTTTACTTGGAGATTTTTTCCTCTTGATTTTCTGGCTATTTTTTAGATGTAATCATAGTATGCATTATTATTATTCTCTTTATATCTTTTCATATATTTCCAATATTAGTTATTTCTAATAACAATATAACATTTTATATTCAAATATCACAATCAAGTCAGTCATTTCTCCCAATCATTGCATTTGTGTTATTTCCAATTGTTTTGTCATTATAAACAAAGCTTCTATGTGAATATTTCCATACAGACACAGTTTTTTACCCTTTCATTAAAACCCTTAGGGCCTAATCCTAGGAACGACAATCCTTGATCAATGGACATGAACAGATTTATAGCTATTAACGTATGTTTCCATCTTGTTTTCTAAAAACAATTTATAGCTCTTATAGTAATGTAATATTAGGCCTCTTTCTTCATGCTTTTATTAGCATTTAATTTGACCAATTTAACCCATCTGATTCTCAGTTAACAAAATTAACATGGCCATATTTAACTAGATTGGTCTTTATAAAGCAGACCCAATCTGCAGCCAAGACCATACTCTTACCCAAACCAAGTCTTTCCAGCTTGGTCATACCCAGTGGAACTTTTCTTCCAATTCCACAATAGGGTCTTGGAAATATAGGATTACCTCCATAGTATGATGAGTGTTAAAGTAAGACTTTTGCAGAATATCTATCCACTTTAAACCATTTTGTCTCACAAGAAACTATGTTTGGATTATGTATATGCTCAGGCTTAGATCTCCTAGCCTTATCCAGGTGTGTAGGGGCACTCCAGATAACTTATCATGTTTAACTTATCTAAGATTCTATTAGTCTCTTTAACTTCTTTCTTTTTTTGGGGGGTTAGATTTATCTAGTTCTGAGATGGGAAATTAAAATCTTCTGCTATTATTATTTTGTTATCTACTTCCACTTACATCTCATTTAGTTTTTCTTTTAAAAATCTGGAAGCTATAACCTTTGGTGCATACAGATACAATATGGATAATGCTTCATTATTCATAGTAACCCCCAACATAATATAGTTACCCTGTTCATCCTTTCCAGTTTTATTCATTTTGGCCCCAACTCTGTCAGAGATCATGACTGCTACCCCTACCTTCTCTCAATTAGCTAAGGCATAGTACAGTGATGGTGAGCCTTTTAGAGGCCAGGTGCCCAAACTGTATCCTTACATTGAATATAAGCTTCCCTCTTACCCCAGGCATGGAGGAAGCACTCCCACTGGGCTGCTGGGCAGAGGGGCAGGTGATGTGAAAAAATGTCCTCAGGTGCAGTGGAAAGGGGGGGAAGGGAACAGGCCCCTCTAGCATGTATTCATCAATGGGCATAGTATATTCTGCTCCACCCCCTCATCTTCATTCTATGTGTATCTTTCATTTTCAGTGTGTTTCTTGTAAACTTGTTTGTCAGGTTCTGGTTTTTTATTCTTTCTACCATCTTTTTCTTTCCATGGGTGAATTCATCCCATTTACACTCAATGTCATAGTTATTAGCTGTGCATATCTATCTGCTCCATTCCTCTTCACTATATGTCCCTCTCTTCCTTTCCTTCTGTTATATTCCTCCTCAAATGTCCAATTTCGTTTGCCCAATACCTCCACAACTCACACTCCTTCCCCCAAATCCTCCCTTGTCCTCTCCCCTTGTCAAGAATGAGTTTTAAAGGAGTATTCTTTGTCATGTAATTATGGAGTTTGATATACTTGCCAGAGAGGCTAAATGAACAAATAAAAAATGATAGAAACAGAACATAGGATGGAAGGAAAGTCAGTATTAGTCACCTAGCCATAACTTTTCCCTGATGGGTGGGAGAAGGGGCTGCAATAGGAATCCATAAAATAGGTAAAAATACTAAATGGCCCTTTGCCTCAAGTTGCCCCCCTCTTGCTTACTGTTCTCTAGTGATGGTGGCAGGTGGTGCAAAAGTTGGTAGTGGGTGCTAAGTAATCAATAATGTCTGAAAATATTTAATGATATTTTTGTTTGATATGAGATAAATTTTATTTTTAGTGATTTATTATTAACTTAATATTAAAGAACAATGCAGGGAACTATTATTTAAATAAATTTATTTCAAAGTTCAAAACATCCAGGCTTTTCATTCTCTTCCTCTGTCTCCATCAAGGGTTCTTGGAATATTTTGACTCATTTCCTCTTCCTTCTTTAGGATCATACATCATATACTGATTTTTCTGGTTCTGATTCCCCTCCCTCCCCTCCAATTTGACATCATTGCTTGTAGATCTTTTGGTATTTCTTTATCTTCTTTATGCTTATTAATGTTAATGATTTTACTATAGTCCCAGACCCACAACTATTCCTTATGTTCTGAATTCAGATTGTCCCCCCTCCCTCCAGGACAAATAATCTTGGGTTCTCTCTACTTTTGAGTACTAGCTAGTTAAGACCTTTGTTGAACACTTAATTGCCCATTCCCTTTTCATGTGACTTTATCAAGGATGATGGTAGTTTATATATAGTTAATTCTCATGAAGATTTTGCAGAGACAGGAGAAGGGGGTGAGGTAGGCAGGTAGTGATCATTTTGATAGTATTTTTTTCTTCCTCAGTAGTCCATCCATGATTTTCCCATAAGTATTTGACATATTCTAGACATCTCAAGAGAAGTCCTAGATTAAAGTTCTAGTGGTGGAAGGGGCCTCAGAAGCTATCTGATCTAACCTCCTCATTTTCCAGATTCTGAGGCCTGATCACATAGTGATTATTCATGTCAGACTTTGAGTCTAGGCTTTCTGACTCCAGAGCAGACACACTTCCCATGGTTCTATCCTTCAATGATTTCAGAGCTGTTTCCTCTGGCATAGAATTGCATGTATTCTTGGTCTGTTCTATCTATTCTTTCTTTAGTAAACAGGCGAGAAGTCCAGCCCCACATGGTTCAGTTTATTATATCCACAGATTCACTCAGAGTCTCATGATGATTATAATGTCTGACTTCTGGGGACATCGTCTATTGCTGTCACCTTTTTAGTCCATCTGGAATTGTGACAATTCTCACAGTATCTTCTCCAGGAGATCTGCTTTCCTGGTCCAGGATATTGGTGATATTTTCCCCTAAAATTGCTTTAAAAAGATCTTAATCTATGGACCCTGAGGATACCTTCACAATTACCTCTCAGGAGGATGAGATACTGCCCAGCATCCAACCCTACTACAAGGTCATACATAATCTGATGGTAACACAAAATATTCTTCCAACATAGTGAATATAATTAGACTAGGTAAACAATGTATGCTTAGGTTATTCATTTAAGAATGCATCAAATAACTCACCCAAATAATATATGAATAACTTTTACTAAAAATAAGAGGAAAGAAGACTATATATTATAAAAATTATAACAAATCCCTGATACATATTGAAGGTCTAGTGGAGGTAGCTTATATCCTACAAACATGTAGGTCAGATGCAACAATATTGCAGTTACTCACCATCTTCCATGTCTGAAAGTCATCATGGCTAAAGAAAAAAAAAAGAACTAAAGTCTGATTAAAAAAAAAAAAAAGGGAATGTGATCCCCTAGTCTGGTTTCTGTTCTATACAAGAGTCATAAAGATAGCAAGCCAGAGTGAGCACAATAAGGATATTTTATGTTTTGTAGGCTAAGTCAGAAGAGACCTCCCTCAGAACTTTGCAGAATAGTCGCTTTTCTACCTCTCCCCTGAAACAACTCCCTCCTTTTGGCACTGACGTTTATCACCCCTCCTGGGGTTGTTGACATCCGTGATTATCCACTTATCAGCACTGATCATTGGCTTGTTAGCAGTCCCTTTGAAGTTTTCCTAGAATTAGACACAAACATTGGTTATAGTCCCATAAGATTTAATAACCAATGGCAGGTTTTAATAGTTTAAACTTTGAGGTAGGCAATGTAGTTAGGGCAGTTAGACATTATAAACTCATTCTTCAGTGCCAAATATCAGGTATAATTCCATTAACTCATTTTAAAAATCATAGTTAAAACTGACAAAAGAAAAAAGAAAAAATCAAAAAGAAGATAATTTCTCATACTCCATCAAACAATGTAACAGTTACGAAATATATTTCAAAAAGTTCTTATCTTTCGTGTTCATCCCCTTTTCAAGCTGCCTCCTGACATGCTGTTTGGAAGATCAGACTTAACTGAGTCACATGTCAGAAATTCTGTATACCTGTTCTGTCTGCCATTCCGTCAGTCAGGTGGCAAACATTTAAGTGCCTACTATATGCTACAGGAAAGTCACCATTTAGTAGTGGATGGAGAGCTGGCATTGGAGAAAAGAGAGATGTAGGTTCAAGTTCATTCTCTGGCATATATTTGATGTATGACTAAGGGCAAGCCTTTTAAATTCTATATGCTATTGGCAAATTTTGAGAACATTAAGTTTCAAAAGAGACACTAGTCTATATTGGTAAGGAGAGTTTTTCATCTGGGAACTCCTTGATGCTGAATTTTAAATCTATCTTCTAAGAACCATCTCAGTGAAGGCAGAGAGGCTCATGGCCCGGCTATCCACACCGTGACTATATTCATATTCACAACTCTCCAGGACTTGTCTGTTGAGTCATTGATGGGTGATAATCCATCCCCTTTGGTTAAGGGGATTTCCATGTCTATAAACTCACAGATGCTTGGGGTTTTGAAGTAGGTTTTCATGAGTATCCATGTCAATACTTAGAACTTCAAAAGAATAAAATTGTGAAAGAAACTCTGAAATTTAATTATGCAAAAAGGCAAATGTCAATAGGTGACATTTGGAAACCATTTGGACATCATTAAATAAGTAACTTGGACTCACTGAGCTCTGGTAGAGCCAGAAAAGGATGAGATTTGGCATCTGGGGATGTGGATTCAAAACCAGTTCCATCATTTTTGTCAAGAGTCACTCAGTCTGAATCAGATTAAAATTTAAGGGGAATATTGGGAAAAAATAAAAATACAACAAAACATAAGTAACATTATATTTTAAAAAACTAAGTCAATATGCAGCCCACAAGGATCCTTGGATATAAGTTTAGGGGGTCCCTGTTATATTTGAATTTGACACAACTTATCTTTCTGACCATGAGCAAATCACCTTTGTGCTTTGATCTTAATTTCCTCACCTTTAAAATGAAGGATTTCTCATGGGCCCCTTCAATAGACCCTCACTGCTGTGAAATTTTGAGTCTAGTAGTCTCGTAGACAATTCCTTTTTTTGTTTAGTTTTTTATTTTGTAATTTCTGTGCCTTGGCCATAATGTACACTTAATAAATGATCTTGAATAGATTAATTGTACAGTTAGATAGTGGGTTGACTTTGGGTTTGACAAGGAGGAAGGATTTGGACTGGAAGATAGAAAATGACAAAGTGCTTCCAAGCTGCTTCCTGACACCAGACCCAGCTTTTCAACTTCATTATTCCCCTAATGATGCTTTATTGTGGTGAATTGTGGCTGACCCAAAGGACAGTAGAGAAAATATGTGATAAGTTGGCTTGAGGAGGAGGCTGAAATATCTTATCAGCCATTGCTTTATGATAAAAAGGATATCATTGAGAAGCTATGTGGAACTGGAGAGGGAGGTGGGCCAGATACAGAGGATAGATGGCCGGGGGCTTCCCTAACATCCTCTTAAAAGGCTTAGAAGAAGGATGGGAAAGAATTTATCAGAACTGACTTGGACAAGATTTGTATAGGAAGAGAAGTAGGACTGGATTGCAGTCTCCACCATTGAAGGGGACATCCACTTGACTCAAAGATACATCAGAGTACTTAAATAGGGAATAGTGAGAATAAGCCCTTGGAAGAAGTAGAACAAGTCTATGGAACAAGGTGATTTTTTTTTTGTTTGTTTGTTTGTTTTTTTAAATCTCTCTCTCTCTCTCTTAAATCTTTACCTTCTGATTAAGGGTTAGGCAATTAGGGTCAAGTGACTTGCCTAGGGTCACACAGGCAGGAATCATCTGAAGCCAGATTTGAACCTTGGACCTTATATCACCAGGCCTGGCTTTCAATCCACTGAGCCACCTAGATTCCCCAATTTTTGTATCATTCTTGATATGAATGATAATTGATACTGGCTAAGTATTATTCACATGTATTTGATCGGACGAATAGAGTTGTCCTTTACAGTCTAAATTGTAACAGTCAGGGACATCTAATACTTTCGTAGGTCTCCAGGTAGTTAAAAAGTTTTTCCTAATAAATTCAGAGCAAGGCATAGAAAACAATGAACAAGGCCCAAAGAATAGATGCCCCAAGGAATTCTAGCCTTCTGTGCCAGACTCTGGATGGTGGAGAGAAGAACAACACCCTTCCATCTTGGAGGATCACATAGTTTGCTCTGGGTCATCTAGATATCATCATTCTCCCAGTAGGAGAACAGATGGGTGTTCTCTCTCCAAAAGAGCTGAACACAGATGAAGTACATCAGCAATCTTAGTAATGAGATTAGACTGTGCAACTCTCATTTTTGTGATTGTCGTGCTGTGGAGTTAGCTTGGCTGGTTTACTAAACACACAATTCTTTCCTTGGCACAGGGGACCCTGTGGCATTCACACAAAACATCCCAAACTGAGTCTGTTTACCCAAACCCTTAGGACCTTATTCAGATCAATCGCACTTTTTGATGTGGAAATGATTAGAAGAACCAAATATTGTTCACTTTTTAGATTGTTTTAGCCTTTGTTATTGTGAATTAGTCATTTCTTATGCACGCTTGGGGAAAAAAGTATGAAGGCCAACAAGATAAGGTTTGTGGAGATAAGTTTGCCAAACTGGAAAAAATGAGGACTTTTTTAATTTTAATTTTTGGCCACGACTAACTGAGTGATCAATTGGAGGGCATTTATGCACCCATTTATCTCCAAATGGACTGGGAATGATTTCATTATTTCCTCCTCTCCAGTCACTGCTTTTCCTCTTCTAGTTTCTGTCTTTGATTCACATCTCTCCTTGGAGTGTCTCATAATGTTGATGAGAGTTTTGTTTCAGGCTCTGTTTGGAGACTTTCAATAAACTAATTTTTTACTCCATATACTAGGAATGAACATTAAATATCATGTTTAGCTTATTGGGATTGTTCATTTGTAAAAGAGAACCATTATTTCTAAATGAGTACAATGGCATACAGGAACAAAATGGCATCTAGTCTTTGCTATTCACACTGCGTTGGCCAAGGAAGAAGGTCTACCTGTTGTTGACTCTTCATGACCCCGTTTGAGGTCTTCTTGGCAAGGATCCTAGAGTGGTTTGCCATTTCTTTCTCCAGCTCATTTTAGACATGAGGAAACTAAGGCAAAAAGGGCTAAGTGTCTTGTCCAGGGTCACACAGCTAGTAAATGCCTGAGACCAGATTAGAACTCACAAAGATGTGTCTACCTGACTCCAGGTCCAGCATTCTATCCACTGCATCACCTACCTTCCCTTCTCTTGATAGGGAGGGTATATAAAGAAATGGGAGACAAAGTAAAACCTCAGATTAATTTTTAAAAATTGATTCATGATAAATCTTTATGAAACATATTCAGTTTATGCTATCCTTTCCTAGTAATTAATTTTTTTAGTGAGGTGAGAAGTATACTGGAGTCTCTTTTCTTCTTAGTACTCTTTTCTGATCTCCGGACAGGTTTCTTGTTATATAGGTCTTCTGTCTAAATACTCTGGTATCTAGTACCCACAACTGCCCCAATTTCCTTCAACTGTCTATTCAGAAGCCATCTTCTACATGAGACTCTTCCCATCCCTGAGCTCCTAGTGTCTCCCCACTGAAATTGCTTTACATTTACATGTATTTTTGCGTGTAACTAATAGGTGTTGTTTCTCTCCATAATATGTAAGCTTCTTGAGGTCAGGGATGGTTGGCCTAGGAATAGGATCCAGGCTTGGAGAGATGAATTTGAAGGAGGCCAGGTAGTATCCTGGGATTTGAATTCCAAGAACCTCATGTCCCACCTCATGTCTATATGCCTTTTCGGGAAGCTCTTGTCCTCTCTTATTTTTAATTTTCTTATCTGTAAAATGAGGAGGGTGGATGATGTCTAGGGCTCGTCCAGGTCAAAAATCTGTGATTGCAGTTGAAGGATGAAGTCCTGAAAGGAAATGGAATTTCTGAGGGATGATTTGTAGGGAGATGTTCTCTGGGCAGGGCATGGAACTAAAGCTTAGGATATGGGACAGAGAGGTAGCTGTGCAGGTTAGAAGTATGGTTGGGAGAATTCAACATCATGGAATCAGGGGAAAAGAAGAGATGTCCTATAGGGTTGGGTGACATAGAGAGGCAAAGCTTCTCACTAGGTGCCAACCACAGTGATAAGTGCTGGGATACAAATACAAGGAAGATAGGCCCCTCCCTCAAAGAATTCATATTCTAATTCAATTCAAATTCAATAAGTCTGGGAGTCTAAGGGTTTTAAATCTAGAACTGAAAGGCACCTTGGAAGCCATTGATTCCAACTACCTCTTTTTAGAGACACCCCAGGTCCTTGTCATATCTAAAATAAATTGCCTCCTTTATTATTAAAAAGGGAGCATTAACTTGACAAATGGAGGATTCAGTCAATCCACCAAGTGACTGCCATGTGCCAGGCTTTTGCCAGGATATTGGATGACAAAAAATGAAGGATGAAAAGTCTCTCCTCTCCAGGACCTTACCTGGGAAGGAAAAGGAGCACACACATAAGTATATAAATGAACAAAGGACTTAACTTGATGCAGACCCTGACCATTGGCTAAACAATTGTTGAGTAGTGCTGTGGTCAAAGTGAGGACCACAGAAATGAAGGTGGCTCCAGGGAAGAGATGGACATGTCTGTATCCTGTCCTCATCCTTAATTTTCATGCGTTTTTGCCCTCTTCTTGATCACATGCCCCTGGAATGGGCACTCCTGTGCTGCCTCTCTCTCCCTTCCCACATTCTTCAAAGTTCCACTTTTGTGCCATCTCAGTCACAGAGCCTCCACTGACCACTGCTCTTTTCTCTTCCCAAGTGAGAGGGGCTTCTCCCTCCTCTTCTTTCTCATAGAACTTGGCCTGAGTTTCTGCTTTGTGCTTGGCTCACTTTTCCTTAAAGAAACATGATGAAGTAGAATGAGTATTATCTTCGTTTCAGACAATCTGGGATCAAATCTATCTTCAACCCCATCCAACTTTGGGCCAGTCACTTAATCTCCCTAGGCCTCAGTGTCCCCTTTGAAAAGATGAAGGGGTTGACCTGGATAGCTTCTGAGCTCCCTTCCAGCTTTAGACCTATGATCTTTGATCTTCCATATCTTGCTCCAAAGTATTTGGGTATCCTTATACTCTCTTCCTCCATTAGATGGTAAGTTTCTGGACAGTCAAGTTTCAGGTCTTATTTTTTTTAAAAAGTTGTTAAATAGAATTACTTATACATACGGGTATACTTAGATATAATTCATCATTTCCATACTTGTGGAACTCTGGGGCATCCAGAGAGAAGGTCATGGAATTCTAGGGAGGGAGTGGGTGGAGGAAGGGAGCGACAGAAAGGCTGTGTGTGTGTTTATCAGTTTGGAAGGTGTTGATCAGTTCCATTGGGAACCCGTTCTAGATTTCTGGTTGAGGATGGTCACCTTGAACTAATTAAAAAAAAAAAAAAAAAGCAAAAACTGGCTCCACTGAGGAGCAGGGAGATATGATTATTTCCTGCCATGTCAGTTTGTGTATAGGAAACAGTGAGGTTTATTAGCTCACTGTCTCTCATGATTCACATTTGATGATTTATAAGGAAATGAGCTTCTTCAAGCTTTGGGCTTCCTTTCCCTGAATGCCCAGTGCCAATTCTCAGCGAATGCTGGGTGGAAGTCAGCATGTTTGTCTGCTCACTGCGTCTGCACTGGCGACTTTTGTGAGAAGGCTGGAGATTTCTCTTGACAGAGATGTGTGATACTTGTTTCATCCTGAGCCTTGTCTGGGATGCCACATTGCAACTTTAGCTCATGAAGACTCTTAGTATCAGAGTTTGGGCTTGAATCACAGAGTGGAAATGGGGCAAGGGGGAGTTACCTCTCTCCCTCTGACAGCTGGTGGATCACTTTTCAGCTTTTTCTACCGGAAAATCATCTCATCATCTGCAGCATGCATTTTTCTGGTGGCCCCTTCAAGACATACATAAATGCACAGTGGTGGGTTCCAAACCTCTATCTCCCATTTAAAAAAAAAAAAAAGACGTGGGGTGGATTTTTCCAATGCCTGTTGATGGCTTTCAGATGAAGAAACAAAAACCACAAAGTAGAAACCTACCCCCTGGGACGTTTTAATTATTATTATTATTGTTATTTTCCCCCCACTGTTTGTTGAAAGATTTGATACTTTTGACTAGAGAATGGAAGGTTTTCATTTTCATTGTTTGGGTTTTGTTTTCAGGCTTACTCTAATAGAGGGCTACAAAGGCATTTGAAGACAGCTCCCCCCCTCAGCCCCCACCCCCACTTCCCTACCAGGTTGAGGTGTGGCTTTCTTGCAGGCTAGATTTGGGAAGTCTAGGGTTTTCTCACTAACTGTGAGAAGCAACCAGTCATATTCAGAAGAGGATCCTTAAGGAAGAGTGGAAAGGGCATGTGACCCTCCAATGACTTCCTGGTGGTCAGTCACTTCCTTCCTCATGGGGCATAAAGGTGACTTTCTGGATTTATGCCAATTTTTAATCCAAATTCATTTTCTGTTGAGGTTGAAGAAAAAAAATTCTTATGTGCCTATTCTGTGTGAGATACCATGCACAAATCAATATCATCTCATTTGATCCTTACAACAAGCCTGGAGAGGGGCTGTCCTAGAGGAAGGCATGGAAAGTAGAAAATCCCTTTTCCCTAACACTTTGGTCTGATCTATCAGCACATTGTTGGTTTTCTATAGCCAGGCATTTCTCCAATGCCATACACAGGCTCCTTCCAAGGTAAATTTAATCTATGTCTTTGCCTGATGATTCACTCTCTTTGGACTCATCTTTTCATTTCTGAAGTTTGAGGGGAGGCAATATGGAGTTTTTCAAGATATGCTAGTGTTTGAATTTAATTAGACCAATCTTTCCCTTTTTCTTAATCCCTTTGTTAAACTCCTGACTCCATATTTAGGACTTTTTGTTGCAATTAAAGGATTAGGATGTTTCTTTGAGGGTGGTCTCTTTTTTTATTTGAGGAAACTCCCCATTAATCACAGAGAAAACCTCTGACTTGGTAGTCTTTTTTTTAGTAATTGTAAAGAAAAAAATAAACCATATCTTTAGGTAAGAATTTTTTATCAAGTAAATATAGCTCCAAGTTCATAGATTAGTTTATAGAGGTAAAAATTATTTTTTCTTTGAAGAATAATTTTGAGGTAGAAGAATGGTAAAACTATATCACTGGTCTATTTGGTTCAGACTAAAGACTTCCAGCCTTCAGGAACTAATAGAAGTGTTTGGATCTTAGTGAAAATGGGGGTCGGATTTTCAAATTGACCAAAGCCAAAGTGGCCATCTTCTAAATGAAGGCATTACTTGGACTTATTTTTAAAGGGTTTGCCACTGCTACATGTTGGCTCAGTGAACATAGGAGCAATAGGATACCTCTTAATGCCATTGGCAGCTTTCTGAGGAGATGAGGACTTGCATTGATAGAGTTTTTCAATATGAACTATTCATTCTAATGAAATCATAGGTCCAGTCCTCTCCCTATCCTTTAGTTTTATTTATTTTTTAAAATATTATCAGCAATTTTAATTATGACACCTAAATTTCTTCCTCTATCCCTTCCACTCCCCTCTTTAATATCTTTTTTAATAAAAAACTAGCAAAAGCAATCAATACATTGAAAAAGTTTAAAGACCCACATAATGGTCCTTGCCTTTGGACCTGTGTAAGGGTGGAATTTTTTTCTCACACTTCTTTTGGGCCATGCTTGTTCTTTGTGGCTCAACAACATTCATTTCTATTGCTTTATAATGGCTGTTGTTTCTTTTTCCCCCATTTGCATTGTGGCCATTTTACCTATTCCTAACTTTGCTGATTTCTCTCTATATCAGCTCAAGCAGCTCTTTCCACATTTTTCTGGATTCATCACATTTATTGTTTCTTACATCACAGTGATTTTCCATTATATTTCTGCACCATAATTGTTTAGCCATTCTCTAATTGATGGGCATCCATTTTATCCCTTAGTTTTTTGTTTTTTTAATTGCCTCTTGTCATTGTCCATTGCTGCATATACACTTGCTCATGCCACCCTCTTCTGTATATCTGGAATTCTTTGACAGTTTTCCTACATCACCACAAGAATTAACAACTGAGGGGGAAGGAGATGGAATCAAGCTTGTTACCCAGGCCAGAGTTACTTACCGATGTAAGAATTTAAATTTAGGTTTTATGCTAAATATGAGAATTCTAAAGTAATATTGTGGTCATCAATTTAAAACTATTACAGCTTAAGTCAAAATGACTTTTAGTGGCTTTATTTACAAAGAGGTAGAAATAGTGAAAGTGGAAAAAAGTAGATAAAGAGACAGAAAGTACTGCCTAGCTACAAATACCCCAAGTTTAATCCTAATGTCTCCAGAAAGCAAATGAGAATCTGAAAGTGAATCTCACCAGAATCCAAAGTCCTAATTAAGAAACTTGAAATCCAAAGAGCCAGGAGAAGTTGAAGAATCCACCAAGAACCTTCAGTGCACATGAGGCTAAGACCACCAAGAATCTCTCCAGAACACATGTTGAAGGGAGTGTCCCATTGAAGTGCTAAGAGCAGAGAGGGTCTCCTCACCAAAGAATCAAGAAAGGAATCACTCCACTCACCACCTCAAGCCAACTCAGAATCTAGGGAAAGAGTCTCTTCCTCCAGTCTGGCTCACCAACACAGAGAGCCTCAGTGAATCCTTGAGCAGGCTTTTTAAAGTAGTTTTCTCTATGTCACTTCCTGTTGTTCCCCCACTTTATGGGTACCAATCAGTCTTTCAATTTGCCTAGTACTGCCCAAGAGGAGGGGGAGTGGGGCATGACCTTTGGAGGTGTGAAGTAGGGGTCCTTTAAGTTCTTGATTAGTTTAGCTAAAAATAGACAAGGGGAGAGTTAATCCTATCTTTACACCAAGGATCACAAAACTAGTAAAATAGGATTCAATCTTGGGCATTTCTTACTCTAAGGCCACTGCTTTCTCCTCTAAACAATATTTTATTGAGGAAGGAAATACCAACCCTAGTGAAATCATCATTGAAGTATTTAACTACTAAGTTAAGTATTAAGGCTACTATCAGTTATCTTGGTAAAATAAATAAAATAAGATAATCAATGAAATAAAAGTAATTAGCCTCTCTATTGAAGCAGTTAGTGATTTCTCTGAAATTACTTTCCATTTGGTCCATGCTTTCCCCCCAACTCCCATCTCCAAACATATATATAATCCCATCATTAGACTGTGAGTTCCTTGAAGGTAGCCATCATGTTTGTATTCCCAGGGCTTAGTCCCATGTCTGGCATAAGAAAGTATTTCCCAATGCTTGTTGGCTTGAGTACAGAGGAACAAAATGAATTTCTCATTGGCCATTTGGAGGTCTTCCATTCAAGAAAAATGGCCTAGACCTGTAATGTACTGCCTTTGTTGTAGAGAGACAGGCATTGATTTCCTCCTGCCTAGAGCTGATTGACTTTGCCTTGCCTACAGTTCAAAGTGCTGGAATAATTTAGCTTGTTATTCCTTCTGGAGCCAAATGGTTTTAGTTTTCAAAGGACTGAATTTTTGTCATAGACCATATTTGGAAAGTTATGAGATTGAGTATTTGAGGGCAGGGCAGGAGATAGGAGCCTGGGACAGATGTAAAGAAGAAGGGGGCAGGGGTTCTCTAAATGGAGGGGTTATTTTTGACAAATATTTCCTCTTTATTTTAATAACCACTATTGATTTTTATACTTAATTCGATTTAAGTCAGCCTCAATTTTTGAGCAAGTTCTCTGCAGGAGGTAGGAGCTCAGCCCAATGAGAGACAATGAGGAATTTGACCTCATTTAAATTTCTAAATATTTTCTTGCCATCCAACCAAATTGGTTTCACTAGACATTGAGGAAATGCATACTTCGTGCCAGGAATATCAAAATGAAGTAAAGCACATATCTTGCTCTCATGGATTTGAAATCTAGTTAGACATCCAGATAATTCACTCTAGCACAAAGTACAAAGTGGTAGGTACATAGACGAGGCTCAGAGCTAGGTGTCCTTTCTCACGACCCTCCTCAAGCCAACAATCCACTGGGTTTGAAAGGATTTTCATGTGGTTGATATTCTGTCCAAAATCACTAAAATTTTTGAACCCAAATGGAAGTTCACCCTCCTTGACCTAACTGAAATCTTTGCTTATTGTCATATGGTAGAATGATGAGGAATTGGCCTGGTGACCCACTTCTGCTTGGTTCAGGGGAAGCACTGGGAGAGAGGAGGAAACAGTGTTGTGAGGAATCAGCTCTTATTATTTTGGGAAGTGGATTTGAGCGTCCTCAAGTAGAGTCTTGGTGGAGAGAGGCTTCTTGGTCAGCTGAAGGCTAGAATATTGGAGTGTCTGTATTGACATGATCACTGATCACAGAATTATAAACTTTAGAATACAGTAATTGAAATTCTCCATATAATATAGAGATTTTAGAGAGAGTCCTTTAGTGTTAAAGATTCAGAGCTGAAGGTCATCTAGTCCAACTCTCTAATTTTACTGATGACTTGACCAGGATTCCTCAGGCAGAGCCAGGATTCCAGTTGGGTCCTTTGACCCCAAATCACTACGATATGCTGCCTCCTTCTTAATTATGTTTTAAAAATGTCCTCCCTCCCTTTCTAATGAATTTCATTAGTTTTTGAGTTATAGGACTTGCAAGAAATTCTAATGAAAAGTAAACTTAGCTCTTGTAGACAGGAGAGTCTTTAAAACAGGAGTGAGAGAAAGATGTTGCTCTTCCTGCTGTCAGGTAAGGAGAACCTGTGGCAATGTTCTCACCAAAGGGAACTTTCCAACTGCCAGTGGTGCCCCCACACAATGCATTCAGGACCATTGGCTGCAAGGTATTATACCCCTGGACTTTTTCTTAATAGGAAAGGAGCTGGGCCAAGATGGAGCATCAGCTGAATCATCTGTCCTTTGTGAGGCCTGAGGAGTCTGTGGATTTGTTGTCCACCTAAAATGAGTGGAGGGGAAAAATAATTGGTGACCTTTGAGTCTCTCCACCAATTAGTCATTTCACATTTCATCCTTGGAAGGGTCAGGCTGTAGTTTTATTCATTTGCCTTGTTAGCACTTGCCTGGATTTAACAATTTGAACACAGGAAAAGAAATCTAGTCATTTTACTGTTTTTCTTTCAAGTATCAGCTTTAATTGGTCATTTTGATTCCCACGTCTTTTTGTCAATCAGACTTATGTTTGTAGTTGAGTGACTTTTCCACTTTGATTCTATATTTTTTTTCCTAGAAGCTAGAACTCCCAATTCCACCTGAAGAAGGCAACAAAGCTCTTTCTTGGAGCTTGTTTGGAAAATCCCCCTTGTCTTTTGGGTCCTAGTTTTCAATGGATTGTGCTGCTTGAGTCCAATGCCTCCCTCCCCCTTCCTTACCAGCCCATCCTCACACACATGGGTGTCTTAAGAAATGACAAGCAGGTTAATTTTGAAAAAACAAACATGGAAAGACATCCATGAAATTATGACCAGTGAAATGGGCAGAACCAAGAGAACATTATATTGACAGCAACAGAAACCTTGATTGAAGAATAAATTGTTAATATCCATCTCCAGAGAAAGAACTGATAAATAGAAGTAATAAGTCATAGTTTTATATGTCCACTTGTCTTTTTGCCAAATGATGCCTTCTCTAATGGGAGGAGGGAAAGGAGACAAGGATTTGACTGGGTATTTTAATGTAAAAACATATTAATTAATTTTTAAAAACAGACACGAAAATACACATTGGCTTTGCTTCTTTGGAAAGAGTCTATATACATTGTCTCAATGCTTTGGATAACTTGAAGACAAAATGTGAAAGAGTCACCGAGGGTCCAGGCTAAATATTCATTATGGAAGAGAAATGCCAATTATGTAAAGCGAGCAAATTACAAAAATATGTCTTGAGTAATTATGTTTGATGGGTTTTAATGAGTTAGGAAATAAACAGAGAATTGGAACAGTTTGTTAAAACAAATAGAAAATATATAAAATGTGAATTGTTTCATCTTTGAATCTGTTACCATTTACCCTGAAATTTTGGGAATAATGATTTTTCTTTGTGTACCGATCTGTTCTAGTTGAATAAATATAAAATATAATGAATGCCCCCTATACCAAGACAAAAATGTATAGTCTTATATTCCGCTTTGGAGTGCTTTTTGGAAGGAGGATTTTGTTACTGTCTTAAAGTGGAGTTAACCATTAATCTTAATCATTAAATTTGATGGAGTTGGGGAACCTTTTTTTAAAAGTCAGTTAATTGATAGAGGGCAGCTGGGTAGCTCAGTGGAGTGAGAGTCAGGCCTAGAGACGGGAGGTCCTGGGTTCAAATCTGACCTCAGCCACTTCCCAGCTGTGTGACCCTGGGCAGGTCACTTGACCCCCATTGCCCACCCTTACCACTCTTCCACCTATGAGACAATACACCGAAAGTACAAGGGTTTAAAAAAAAAGGCAGTTAATTGCAATGTGGTGTAATGGATAATGATTTGGACTGAAGTCAGCGTTCATTTGGGTTCCAATTTTACCCTTGGAATTCCCTTCAGTAAGATTTTATAAGTAGATGGCATTGGAGGTCCATTCCAGCTTCTAGATGGGGTGATTCTATAATCCCACCTCCAACATTCACTTAAGGTGCCCATCCAAATGATTTACTGTGTCTACGAGCAACAACTCAAAGGCAATTTCAGAGAAACCTGAGAAGATTTGTATGAATTGATTCAGGGTGATGTTAGCTTAGCTGAGAGAGAATAATTCACAGTCTAACAACATTGTAGAAATAATCACTTTGAAATTCTTTACAACTTTGATCAGTGCAGTGACCAACTCTGATTCCAGAAGACAGTGTTGCTGAAGCCTAGGCTGCCCACTTATAGACTTAGAGGTGAGGGAGGGGAAAAGTACATGAAACGAGGCCAAGCTAGGATGTGCTTGATTTGAAGTTAAATATTTGTTAGAAGGATTTTTTTGTTTATTTTTCAGTGCAGGGAGAAAGTTGGAAAGGAGAAGAAATAGATATTTATTAGCTAAAAAAATAATTAAAAATATCAACTATGGCAGCAGCTAGGTGACTCAGTGGATAGAGATCCGTGCCTGGATTGGGTTCGAATCTAGCCTTAGACACTTCCTGGACCCAAACCACTTAATCCCAATGGCCAAACCCTTAGCACTCTTCTGCCTTAGTTAGAAATGCAAAATTAAGTATGAGGCTCTAGCTCTGAATCGAAGGTCTCGTTTTCCCCATTTCACAAGGCCAGTAGGCTAAGAGCCTGGAAAATTCAAGTTTCGGCCCCTGACACCAGGCTTTGTGACCTGGGCAAGACACTTCAGCTCAGGGCTCTAAGCAAAGAGAAGGCACCAATTGGCATCTGCAGAGGTAGTTTCCTCACCTGGGAGGGCTTCCATCCTCCTGTATTTCACAGGGAGGGCACCTTTGGGTTATTTGTTCAGTGCGTGGTCCTGGTGAATGTGGAGCCATCTGCCACCAGCTTAGAGCTCAGAGGGTTACTGCCTGGAGAAGGGAATTTCCAGTGAGAGGAGCGTTTCCCCAAGTGACAGGTGGAGCTGTTATCAAATAAGATTCTCTTCACTTGAAGTAAAAACACGAAAGACATGAGGGAAGGGCTGAATACATGAATAAGTAAAAGTACTCTCCCAGTACATTCCCATGGACCATTGAGCCCCTCTGGAGCTGTGTCATCCTGGGCAGGCCACCAACCTCAGAGCCTCAATTTCTTCATCTAGCAAGGAAAAAGGGATAATTATGACAGTGCCTGTCTCCTTGGGTGTTTGGGGAGTAGATGGGAGAACCCTTGCAAAATCCTTTACAAACTGGGAAGTGCTACAGAAATGCAGAGGGCTGGATTGGAACTTTCCAGGTAACTCCATTTTCCATGCTTGGCATTGATGCCGAGAACACATTCCTGGTGGCCTTCCCCCCTCTCCACTTTTCTGCTCCCCTGTTTAGACTGTAAGTTCCTTGAGGGCAGGCACTAACTTTATTCTTTTAAATGTGTATCCCTAGTGTTTAGCCCAGTGCTGGGCATACGGTAGGTGCTTGGTAAGTGTCTCTTGGATTAATGAAGTTGAGTCCATATGGTGGCTAGTATTAGTCAGATCCTCCTTGAAGGGGACTCGATGAAGCTCACTGCTTTCCCCCTGAAGGGAAGATGGGCCTCTTGAGTCAGGACTTGGGTTTGGTGTTTGACAGAGGAGGCCCATGGCTGCAGGTGTTCACTTGTTTCCTAACTATTTTCCCTCTCGTTGCCCGCCAGCTTTTCTCGAGTTCCCAACAGCATTCTCATACTTGAGGTGTGCCACTTCTAACCCAGAGTCTTACTCTGTTTATTTGACTTTTTTTAAGTGAAAAAAAAATTCCCATAAACATAGAAGCCATTGTGATTTATTAAAACATGATTGTTAGCATTTATGTAATCATCAAAGGCTGCTTTTGTTTGGACTTCTCAGATAATGTTTTTTTTATTTATGTGGAGAGTGGGAAAAGATGTATTACTCTAGGAATTAACAATGGAATTTCTTGTGTATGTGGGTGTTTAGGTCTGGGAAAGTCAGTCTGGGTTATGTCTTCCTCTCCAAACCTCCTCCCTGGCTTCCCAACTTCCCCATTTCTGTTCAAGGTACAGAAAGTCAGAGTGGGAAGGGAACTCCGAGGTCATGTAGCCTAACCAGTAACCAAGAAGGGCAAGAATCCCTTCCACCATCTACATGAAAAGTGATTCTCCATTGCCTAAAGAGCTTTTTGTGATGGGGAGCTCAGTCCTTGCTAAGGTAACTCATTCCAGTGTTGGATAGCTCAAGCTGTAAGAGAGTACTTCCAGAGTCCAACCCAAATTGGCCTCTTGCTCGCACCCATTGCTTGTAGTTCTGAACCCTGTGGCCAAGCAGAGCAAGGGAGTGGGCTTGGAGTTGCCAGCCAAGAGTCGATAGGATGTAGTAGGAAAGGGGAAGTCTGTCCTCTGGACTGATTCTCTGTCCAAAGAAGAGCTGCTCATGGCTTCTTGCAATGCATCCTCCAGGAGGGTGGTAGGGCAAGCATGAGGCAATGGGTGACTTTCCCAGGATCCTGCAGCCTGTCAGAAGCAGAGTTGCCATTCAGATGCAAGCTTCCTGGTTCCCAATCTACCTTCTTACAGTTGTCTCGTGGCTGACTGCAGCTAGGAAATGAGCAGGATGGTGGAGTGGATAGAAACCTTTATCTGGAGTTAAGATGGCCCGGGTTTCAATCCTGCTTGGAATGCGTCCTAACTGTGTGGTTACGGGCAAGTCATTTGACTTCTTGTAGCCTCAGTTTCCTCATCTGTAAAATGGGGGAGTTGGACTCAATGGTACTCAAGGTCCCTCCCATTGCTAAACCTATGATCATATGCATGGTTGAACCTTATACCAATGCAAACCATGATCCCCGTAGCCAGGTGTTGGTTTACCTGTGCAGTCCAACCATCATTAGTGGATATGTGTGACCCCTCTCTGCTGCCTCCTTTTTCTCCTTGGTCACTGAAATCAGCTCTCAGGACGTTTTTTTTTTAAAGAGAGAACCGAGAATGAGAAAATGAAATTGGAAATCCTCCTCTCTGGAGTTCCAGCCTGAGCCAGTTCTCTCTGATTTGAAAGCTTTCTCTAGGTCTACCCTTTATTCCTCTCGATGGCTTTCCAGAGTGTTCCAGCCACGTTTTCTGGGAGCCATTTCTTTACCAGGCGTCGTCCCACAGAGTCAGGAGAGCTTCTTCTTCCCGATGGCTCTTAGTCTCCTGCTCATTTCTTCCCAGAGCACTTAATAAATAAATACATTTGATAAATTAGCCTAGAATGGTGCTCTGTTTGTTGCTATCAAGAAATATCAATATAAAATCATAGCAATTGTTTACATTGGTGTTTGGTTCAACCTGTGTGGTATTGGCAGCAGTGCGGCTGTGCCTTCCTTGGCAGGGAATGCTTCTGCCTTGGGCTCTGTCCCTGCATCAGTTTTTCCATGCATATGTATGTGCAAGAGCCCTCCTTCCAACATCCAGAGAGCCTTGTGCTTCCTTCTTGCCAGATGCTAATTATGGAGTCAGCAGCTTTACTGAAAATATTGTACATGGTCTAGTGGAGAACAGCTTCCATGCTGAGCCGTGCGTTCTAGGGCACTGAGAGCGCCTCTGTCTTCAGTGTGTCGTGAATGGGACCCAGAACCAACTGGATTCCACTCTGCCGATCCTCTGGTGGCTCCGAGAGCCCTCAGCGTCCTCCATCTGTGGTGGCTTGTCCTCTCTTTGGGGGAGATCTTTCCTGTCTAGTTAGAGGATGGCAAATTAGACATTCCCCACCACTCCCTGCCCAGGGATTGCTTCTGTCTCTGTGTTCTACCCAGGAAAGAAACAGGGGGGATTGCAAAGTGGAGATAAGAACCCATATCTATTGTGTGCGAACACCGTGTGTGTTAGAAATGCTTGCTGCTGAGAGAGATTGGGTGTGCTGTCATGGAAGGCTCAGCCATTTCATCTATATTTAAATTGCACCTTTTTTTAAAACCTTAATTAGATAAGTTTGGAAAAAAAACATTGTGTGGGTTGCTTTTCTAGGAGAATTTGAAACCACAAACCTGAAGTACTAGAAATGCCGAAATGGTCATGTTGGTCGGAAAATCAACAAGCATTTAGGAAATGCCTACTGTGTGCTAGTCTTTGGAATATGTGATGCTGAAGCAAGCACTGTGTGCTGGTCTTTGGGATGGAATAGCCCTTGTTCTCATGGAGTGACTTTTCAAATGACTGCTAAGAAGAGACAAAAACAACATCTTTTTATTTATTTCATCATTTTGGAAAGATCACCAAATGGCTCATAAATGTTTATTGCAATGCCTGTGTTGGTCAAATAAAGTTAACACTTACACTCTAGGAGGGATATTGGGATTATGCCAGGGTTCTTGACCTTAGAGTAAATATTTCAGGAAAATAATAACAATAACAGCAGTAATAATACTCAGAAATTTACAACAATATTTTTAATAAAACCTGCCACAGTGAGCACTCATAATCTCCAATCTGTTTGGGAAAAAGATCTCCCCCCAAATTGAAACCTAGTGGGATGGAGGAATCAAAGCCACATGAGAACAGGAAGGAGTATGCCTCCAGGCTGTTTTCTGTATTGTCCCAAAGATGATGTCTTTGGCTCACAGAGGATGAGGCTCTCAAGATTTTAATTCGATTACAGAAATCAGTCATTTAATCTACTTGTACAATGATTCGCCAACACCAAATATTAAAGAACAGTAGCAGGAGAAAGTTGCCTCTGGATGGTTTCTGGTCTAAGTCCATTAATCAGAAAGATGAGAAGAATGCATTTCTTTGAATGTTTTGCATACCAATTCATTTGGACCTAAGGATGCAGGCTTCTATTGGAATGAATTAGGCATGGAGACCCTGACTTCAGGGAGCTTGCATTCTAATCTAATTGGTTGGGGTAAAACCCATTTACATAGTACTGAAGTATCTGGTCCTAACATAGGGATGCTATGAAGACCTGAGAAGGGAACCCGATTCTAGCCAAGTAGCCTGGGCTGGGTGAGCAAGGTGTAGAGACAGGAGAGAGTAGGATGAAATGGGCGATCAAGAATTTTACTGAAATGGAAATATATGGAGGAGAGTGTGGTCTGGGATGAGGCCAGCCAAGGAGATTGGAGCCAGATTAGGGAGGCTCGGAAGAGGATTAGCTGGTATTTTGTTCCACTCCTAAGTATTTGTTGAATGACTGACTCTGGATCTTTCAAGGCCAGGGGACCTACAGAATAGAAAGTAAATAGAAAAAGCTCCTACATAAGCAGAATGAGATTTGGAAAGGGCTGTGGTAAATTCCCCATTTCCTCTGTTTGTGCCGTGACCATACTTATACTAGCACAGTTTAGCTTGTTGATCTGAAATGCTAATAAGATGCCTTTATTTCCAAATTAAACAGAAACCTGTAAGTTTGCTTGTTGGATCATAACCCAGAAATTTTATCCTGAGCTTCATCCCCCGGGAGTAGAAAATCCCCCCAGAAATTTGTCCAGAGATGCTGACTGTGTATTTCTATTGTACCATGACTAATAAAATACACACAAAAGAAATGACAGGGAAGCCACACAGTCTGTGGCTAATGGACACAGGTATTTCACCCAACCAATGAAGGACACATACTTAGGATGAACTGGGAGCAACTTAAAAGTTGTTTTTTCCCAGAGAAAAGCTGTTATTGTTGTCTAGGTTGAGACTAAATGAACCTGATTGAATTTTTAAAAAGTCACATTGTTAAGCACTGGGACTTTTGTTTTTAGCACTGGGGAATTGAAAAGAGATAGGCCCTTCCTTTTATGTCTCTTTCCTTACTATGAAATATAGACTGGAAAACTATCTTAAAAGTTTTTTTCTGAAAACCCAAGGGAAGTTATAGAAAACTAAAAGAAAAGGTAATGGCATTCTCTTCATTTTTTAAATAAAAAACGCCTATTTTGGTTGTTCTGAACTTGACAAATGAGAATTAACATGAACATTTCCATAGGCAAAGAACTGTAAAGGAGGGGAGCAGAAAGAGGGAACTACAGAAATCATTCTGTAGATAGAATTTTAGAAGTATATCTTCATTCAGCCTGTTGGTTCTTAAGCCTTATTGCTTGACTCTTAATTTTTTTCTGAGCTTTCTTGTGAATTTTCTTTTTTTTTAATTGAAAATTTTTATTTAATTAATTGATCTAGAATATTTTCCCATCACTTCCGGGTTAAGATGGCGGCAGAGTAAAAAGCAGCTGCTTAACCTCTCCTAACCCACACATATAGGACTCCTCAAGAGGACATTAAAAACAAATCCAGATGAACGGAGGGACTCCACAACAGGGCGCAGCTTTGAAGGTACATGGGATTGGGGCATTTCCATGCTATAAGGGGGTGAAATAGCTCTCACTAAAACATGAGCTGAGCAATCCCCTCCCCCCTCGCACCACCTACAATGCCAAAGCCAGCGCACAAGAGTTAGAGCAAGTTTGGGGCATCCATTAAGTCCTTGGCAGCTACTTGGGATCACCAGGGCCTGCTCCTGAGAGCAGCAAGACTTAGGGCCCCAAGAGGCTGAAGAATATTTTTCCATGGTTACATGATTCATGTTCTTTCCCTACCCTCCTCCCCACCCCACCCCCATAACCAGCGAATAATTCCACTGGATTTTACATGTGTCATTGGTCAAGACCTATTTCCATATTATTCATATCTGCATTAGGGTGATGGCTTAGAGTCTACATCCCCAATCATGTCCCCATCGACCCTTGTGATCAAGCAGTTGTTTTTCTTCTGTGTTTCTACTCCTGTAGTTCTTCCTCTGGATGTGGGTAGCATCTTTCCATAAGTCCCTCGGGATCATCCTGGATCCTTGCATTGTTGTCAGTAGAGAAGTCAGTTACATTTGATTGTGCTACAATGTATCCGTTTCTGTACAATGTTCTCCTGGTTCTGCTCCTTTCATTCTGCATCAGTTCCTGGAGGTCTTTCCAGTTCACGTGGAATTCCTCCAGTTCATCATTCCTTTTAGCACAATAGTATTCCATCACCAACAGATACCACAATGTGTTCAGCCATTCCCCAATTGAAGGGTATCCCCTCATTTTCCAATTTTTTGCCACCACAAAGTTCATGGCTATAAATATTTTTGTATAATTTCTTTGGGGTACAAACTTAGCTGTGGTATAGCTGGATCAAAAGCAGACAGTCTTTTAAAGCCCTTTGAGCATAGTTCCAATTTCTTGTGCATTTTCTCTAAATGTTTCATTGATATGTTTCCTTTAATTTTTTTCTCATTTTATCTCTGTTCTATCTCCCCTCTCCTTTCCCAGAAAAGAAAATCCAGAAACATTTCCTTTAACAAATTAGCATGATCAAGTTAAAAATATTCACCCATTGGCCATGTTGGAGAGAATGTAGATCTCATTCAGCACCTCTGGTCCATTGTTGCTGAGAGCTGTTGGCTAGCAGACTTCCTCGATGGTCCTCTTGAGTTGCTGTTAGTCATTGCATGTATCCAAATTCTGAAATTGTTCAGTCATTTTTCTTTTACAGTATTATTTCTATTGCTTTCCTGGTTATTTTTGGACTTACACTCATACAAATCCCATGTGTGTTTTAGTAAGTGGACTTCTGAATATTTTATATAATCTCAAGTCATTCTGAAAGGAATTTCTCATCCCATCTCTTCGTACAGAGTTTTATTGGCAATCTATTAAAAAAGCTGATGATTTTTGTGGGTTTATTTTATATCCTGCTGCTTTTCTGAAGTTATTGTTTCAATTAATGCTTAGCCGAATCTCCAGGGTTCCCTAAGTACTGGAGATGAACGGTATGCCCATCAATTAGGGAATGGCTGAGCAAATTGTAGGATGTGAATGCCATGGACTACTATTGTGCTTGCTGTAGGAAGTGAGGAAAGAACTTTTAAAGAGACGTGGAAAGATCTGTATCAGGTTGTCTTTTTAATGTGTCTTCTACAACATGACAATTGTGGAAATCTGTTTTGTATGATAGTACATGTATAACTAAGAGCAGATTGCTTACTGTCTCATGGATGGGGTGGGGAAGGAGGGAGAGAACGTGGACCTCAAAATGTTGGGAAATGAATGCTGAAAACTTTTTTTACATGTAACTGGGAAAAAAATAAAACATTACTGAAGAGCAAGAAAAATATTTGTATAAACTAATGCAGGCTGAAGTAAGCAGTACCCCAGATCCCCCCATTTAGACTATGTATGACATCAATATTATACAAAGTCTTTTTAATGACTTTGTATATTCCGATTAGTTAAATTAGCAACTATGATTTCCAGGGACATCTAAAGAACACTGTACTCCTCCATGTCTGGCTTGGATTAGATGTTGCTGAGATTTCTTAGTTATTGGATTCCATGACTCTTATGCTAATAGTCTACCCCTGATGCTTCCATTATTGCCAAGCCTTTCTAGAGCTCAGGTGATGTGATCAGTGGAGATTAGACCACCAAGCACTCTCTTACCTGGACTGTGGTCAGTCATTGTGGCAGATTTACATTTAACATTGCTGAGAACATAGGGGAAATGTACCTATGTTTGTGCTGTTTACTTATCTAGACATAAGCTTTCAGAAGAAATTGAGGCACCATTTCAGAGCCCAACCTTTTCATGTATTTTTTGGGTGTTTAATCAGTCAGCCAGCTATCATTTTATTTATTAAGCAACTACTAATGTGCCAGGAATTGGGCAATGGGGATAGAAAGAAAAACCCCAAACAGTTCCTACCCTCAAGGAGTTCCTTGTCTAATGGGAGACAACAAGGAAATGACTGTCCAAATAAGCCATAGACAAGGGAAGTTGGGAGGAATGCTGGAAGGAAGAAACCAAGATGAGGGAGCAGGACTAAGAAAGGCTCCATGTAGATCTCTCCCCTCATCTGCCTCTCAGCAGGGCTTCACAAAAGAGATGTTACTCTGTTTAATTCATGAGACTGAGTGTAAAAGAAGTTAATCCAACCCACTTCCTGGCCACCCGGGTTCCTGCTGGCCCAGATGACATTTCCTCCTCTTGTCTCTGCTTCCATGTTCACTTGCTCACAGTTCTCTCCCACTTTGTCCACTGCCCTGGTAATCTTAGAGTGAAAAAAAAAACTCCATTATGGACTTTGAGGAGAGGAAATGGAAACCATCATTTGTGGGACTGTGACTGTGGGAGATACAAGAGATATGGGCTGCTAGCTTGTAGGGGGGACAGCAGGGTTGAGGCTCAGAGGGTGAGAAAAGTCTAATTGGAGATAAACTTGGAAAGAGAGCAGCTAGGAGGCAGATGAGGAAAGCTCTGACAGGCAAATAAAAGTTTATTACAAAATGCTTGCATAAACTGTAGGAATGTGCCACCCCAAATATTAAGCAAACATCATCCCCCACTTAACCTAGAGCCCACGGGATAAGTGGCCTTCCAGGCATCTTCTCTGCACCTGTTTTTTCTCTGTTAGAGCAATAATCAAGACTTCGCTATAACTGAAGAGTTTAAAGCAAGGCATTTGTGCAGAATGCTAGAGTAGATGATGCTTTCTGTGAAGTTTAAGACTGTGGTGTTGGCCTCCATTCGTTCTACTCTCCTGCACCCAGTATTCATTCAATTAATGCTGTTGACATGTTGACCAAACTTCTCCAGTGTGACTTGCCGGAATTGTCTCATAAATTCTGTCTCGTTTTATTGTTGCTTAAATCATCTGTAGGCAAGTCTCTCCAAACCAACCTCTCTTAATGAAAGGAACGAACAAAGCAAGAGGCAAGAAAACGTCTTTCTAGCTCTTTCCAGGGAAACGAGGAACCTTATTTGTAGTGAATGAGGAGAGAAAGAGATTTCAGACAAGGTGTGTGGACTTTGGTACTGTGTGGACTGTCAGACACTGCTTCTCCCCAGGCTGCCTAGAACAAAATGATGTAAATCTTCAGAGTTAAATTTATAAGGAGCCCAGGGTTGTTTTAGGGGGTCATCACCCCTCCCTACTCCCCATCTATCCTTGTCTGGTTGCTTATAACTGAAATATCTGTAACTTGGATGTAAAATAAAAGATGTCGTCAGTGTGAATCAGCTCATGGAAGATGTTGATAATATAAATAGATGTTCATCTTTCAACAAGTATAAATGGTGATGTGTAAGATATATCTGCCTTGAAAACAAAATGGGGGTAAAGAAAATCTGAAAGGAGGGTGGGCAGGCAGGAAGAGGAAATGGAAAGCTGAAGGACATAAGATGAAACCTGGCAGGCTTCACAGCCTTTCCAGGCTCATAACATCTAGTTTCTTTTCAACACAATGGTCATATGCTAAGAGTATTTGACCTTGAATTCTAGTCTTCCCCCTTCTGCCAAGTAAGTGGCTTAAGACTTCCTTGTGTCCTGGTTCCTCAACTTTAGCTTAAAGGACATGATGAACTTTAAAAAAGATGTCTGTTAGGGTTCTGTTTATATTCCAGTCATTTCTGGATCTCTACTCCCCAGCTCCAGCAGTTCCATCCTTTGGAATTGAACCTTCTCTTGAAAAAGAGAAACACCGTGAACTAAGACAACTGATGGGGTCAGGGCTGGTGATGCCAGATTTTCTCCTGAGTGAATTCTAGATGTAAAACATGTTGATTTGCTGTTCCTCAAGACCTTCTGGTCAGGCTCAAGTATACAGGGAGGATGGCAGAGAAGGAGGACATGCCCAACCCAGCTCACTCCCATAGCTACTCCAACAAAAATTCTAAGAGTACAGCCTAGTAATGATGAGTAGATGGAAGGAGAAACTAAGGGATTCATTTTTTCCAGCCCAAGATTTCAGGTTGACCCCACTAGCCAGTAACCAATAGTTGAACCCAATGGCTGGTTACCAAGGCAGCGACTTTCCGGATGGACTGGATGCCCTGCTACTCTGACCTCAGAGGAGTACTGTGGATTCAGCCCAAGTTCCGTGGTCCTACTCTATGAGTAACAATAGTCAGTACTGTGGTCTGTGCACCACAGGTCAGCCAATAGCTCTCATCCAAGTTAGAGAGCCTTCCTCCTGTTGGCCAGGGGTGGATCAGCAACTGATTACTGTGGAAACAAGTCTGCAGTTGTATGGATCAGATCTAAAGTGGGGTACTCAGGCTGGGACTGGGAAGAGCTGCAATGAGACAAGTTTGGGTCCCCTGGAAGTTTGAAGCTCTCTATCCTGAGTGAGTGGTCTCTCGAAGAATAGGTGACTCAATACACAGAGATCACCATGACAGGACTCCTGAAGACACAGATCAGAATCATACTGGGCCCCACCATTCTTTCCAGAAGTATGCAGAACCTAGCCCTAACACAAAGTTCCAGTTCAGGAAGGAAGGTGAGAAGAAGGAGTACATTTCATTTCATTTCATTCATTTATTTTTTTAATCATCCATTTATTTAATTATTTGTTTGTTTATTCATTCATTCATTCATTTATTTGAGTTTAAAACCCTCATCTTTCGTCTTGGAATCAATACTGTGTATTGGTTCCAAGGCAGAAGAATGGTAAGGGTAGGCAATGGGGGTCAAGTGATTTGCACAGGGTCACCCAGCTGGGAAGTGTCTGAAGTCAGATTTGAACCTAGGACCTCCTGTCTCTAGGCCCAGCTCTCAATCCATTGAGCTACCCAGCTTCCCCCAGAATGAGTACATTTTAAAAAGACCTCATTAGAGGTCTTTTTAAATGGATGGAGACAGGGATGCCCAGAACACAAACCTGGAAGGAGAGAATAACTCCAAATCATCTATAAGTAAATCCTTAGTTGGAAAACCCAGCTGGTTCACTAAATCCACTAGAATTCGTAGAAGAAATAAAACAGATTAAAAAGAGTCTAAAAATGACATTTTAAAGAAATTTGAGAGCTCTCATAGAAATATGTTGGGGAAAAATGAGAAAAGAAACACAGCAACTTACTACAAGAGAGTCAAAACTTTGTCTGAAGAACAGACTCCCTGAAAAGTAGACCGAACCAAATGGAAGTGAGTGGTTCCAAGAGTAGCAAGAAATAATAAAAACACAGTCTAAAGTATCTTCCCAGTCATTATGGTAGCTCGAGCATCTGACATTTAAGTAGTGTTTTCAAGTTTGCAAAATATTTTACATATGTTATCTCAGTTGAGTTTCTCAACAAACCTGGTATTGTTATCCTTATTTTATAGATGAGGAAATTGCTGAGGGAAATCTTTAATTTAAATTATTTGCCCCTTCTCACATGCTTAAGTAATTTTTGGTAGCAGAATTCAAACTTGGGGCTTTCTTGATGGCTCCTTCTCCCCCCCCCCCCATACTAGGCTTTCCATTAACCATGTTGCCTCCTTTCCAAATTCTTCAGTCTAGTGGAATTTCTTCCTGGATCACCAATGGTGAAAATAGCACTTTAAGGTGGTTTGCTGTGGAATAATAAGGTTTAACACATTTGTAACTTTGTTAATGTCTTCTGTCACAGCACAGAATTCCATTCTAAGGCTCTTATTGTCCCCCTTTATGCCCCCCAATTTTTTGGTCCTTCCCAAACTTTTCTAATTAAAATTATGCTAGGCACACAATAGCTGACATAATTTCTCCAGAACAAAATGTTGTTCCTATTTCATCCCTATTAAAGAAACCATTGCCCAATACCAATTAACTCACCAATTATGGACCAATCCGGAACATTGTTTTGTAGATGGATGCCAAGGGGCATTACACGAAGCCAATGCAGACTTGATTTCCAGATGTTTCCATTTATCAGTCACTGATCACTGTTTACTGTCCTTTCTGGCCATTTGAAAATGAAGTTTACAGATTTAGAAATAAAGAACACTAATGATGATGCTAGCTGCTAAATCTATTGCCCAGCAGAGGATACTAAATTGCATATGAAGTGACTTAGAAAATCATTATAGATTATTTATTGCCCTAGAAAGAAATGCTTAATTTCAGGGGGGAAAAGATTTACATTTTATAACCTCCCAAAGTCAGTGACTAAAAAAAAAAATGAAGCCGTAAAGATAAATAATGTCTCAAAACCCAATGCATGTTAAATATTCTCCAAGCAGCCCTTTTGATTTAGCCTGAAAATTCTTTATTTGTAGATAATAAATATCTTTTCGGCCACAAAACTACAGAAAGTTTCTTCTCACCATGTCGAATGTGGCATTTTTTAAAAGAGCCTCTGCCACCTACATGGTAGCTTTGTGTTAATGGGGTGGGAAGCCCTCAATTATACTTTGTGGAATTCCAGAGTGCAGAAACTCACTTCTTTGTCATCCTTTTCTTAATCTTCTATTGTTTTTGCTAAGTGTAAGGACCCCCCTAAGCTTCAAAGATAAATGTCTTATACTGCATACTGTATTGAGTCCATTTTGGATTAAAATGGTATTTCCTTATCATTTTCTCTCCATTAAGCTTATTCTTTGTGTACACTTCTCATGGGTATGTGTGTGTGTATGTGTGTGTGTTTAATTAGGGTGGAGTTAGAAGTCTTACCATTCCCAAAGCTAAGCTAGTTATCTTGAAACAAACCAAATTCTTTCTCTTGTTTCATATCATGGTGCCCATATTTATCACGTGGGCCAGTGGAATGGTCCATGTGGCATCTGATGAAACTCTCTCGGCTGTTTGATGGGTCAGCGTGTTCTACTTTGATTGATTGGAGAAGCAGGCTGGTGCGTGTGTGTGTGTGTGTGTGTGTGTGTGTGTGTGTGTGTGTGTGTGTGTGTGTTTTCAAAGGAGAATGTGAAATGGAAACCTTTTTCTCGCTTAGGAAAATGTTAACCGTCATTCTTAACAAGTGGACAACATAAGTAACAACAACAAATTCTGTTTTCCCAGTGAGTAAAAAACAAATGTACTAACAATCCCCCCTCAAATGACAGCTGTGTGACATCATAGAAAAAGGGGAAACAGTTTGCAAATTCAAAGGTTTGGCATCAGTCCTTGTCTTTGTCATTTTGGCTAACAGGTTGAGAGCCTTTGATCACCTCCTTCTAGGCTGGGGGGTCTCTAGCCCTCAAATCCTTCCCTCTCCTTAGAAGAACATTCTTTTTGCTCTCCCTGAGATGGAAATCATTCTTTTAAACTAGGCTTAGGGGCATCTCCCCTCAACATGGTGGGGAAAAGATAATCCTCCAGGAACACTGCTGGACCTGCATCTTGTTCTCTTTCTTTGGTGCCAAGACTGGATCAGATGGTTGGTCTTGCAAAATAGGTTTCCCTCTACCCCCCACCCAAGCTTTCATTATCATGTTCCTTTCTCTCCCTTCTATATTTCCAATTTCACGAATGTATTTTTTCTGTTTGTTTTTCAGCCTTAAAAATATGAGATTCATGTTAGTTTTAAGACATTGGCCCGAGCTTATCAGCGTTTGTAAGGTTTACATTTGCCAGGAAAAATAGTCCTCTTCGAAGATGTTTAGTCTCTCTGTTCTAGGAATTGTCAGCATGCATGGACGTATTTCCAGTCAGCCATATGAGCATGAGTCCTTTTTTAAAATATTTACCAAAGGATTTGTGGCTTGTGTTTGTCTTGGCATGGAGCTCAGGGTATAACAATGAAAGAATTGTCTTTCTGAAGTGAGAATTCACCCCGTAGATGAGTTAAGCCACATCGAGTATTGGTGGAAATAGATTTCAAACGTTTTATAAAAATGTGTTAGAGAAATCATGGCACCTCCTGGCCAGAGCAGTTTTCTCTCTCCTTCCATTGTGACACGTCTCTACTCCAATGGCCATCTCCTCCTGTTTTATTGGTCACAAGGAGGGCTGGGGCCACCGAGTGTGGGCCAATCAGCAAGAATACCCAGCCGCTCTGGATATGAGCCCGAGACTACCAGCCACGGGCAATTACAGGAGCATCCTTTCAGTCTATGGAGGCAGCTTGCTTTTGTCCAGCAGTGGCTTGCCTGGCAAATGTGTTGGTACATCTGATGCTTAAATCCATTGCTGAATATTAGCTTATAATTATTAATGACTTACAAACCCCCAACAAAATCTTGTTATTGGTGGAGAAATTAAAAAATTAAATGATTTCATACTTAAAGGAAATTGTTCACATCTGTTGGAGAAGCAGTGGGCAGAGGGGGAAAAGCCTCCTAGTTAGAATTGGTGGCCTCGGCTTTTCTGCATCAGCAGGCCCTGATCAAACACCTGCCATATACCTGGCCTGGAGGGCCCAATGGCTGCTCTCAAGGAACTTATATTTTACGAGGAGGACATGGCAGAGGCTAACCTAAGAAGCCACACACTTGATGTGAGGTGACTTGTGGTGAGGGCTCGAGCAGCCCTGGAGGTAGCCAAGGATTCTAAGAATGGGCTGTGCCCTGCCCATTGGGCTTGGGATGTGTCGCTGCTTCTCCTGGACCTCATTTCCTTCTAGGTAAAATGAAAGGGTTGGGTGTGATGGCCTCTGATGCCAAATTCTGAGCAATTGATGGCACCTAGTCATCCAAAATGGTCATTGTGACCACATACAGCCTTGAAACGTATCGATGGGTGACTTTGCAAGGAGGCCATTCAGATGTACTTAGATTGAAAAAAACATCTATTAAGTGCTGCTCTGGGCAGGATACCATTAGTGGTCATGAGCCTGCTTGTAGCTAGACCATTCTGTTACTTCTAACAATAGATGGAGCCTGAGAAAATGGAATGCACAGAACTCTAATGAGGCAGGCGCTCTGGAAGCAAACAAGGCTTGTCGAGAAGGGACTGCCCACAGCCAAAGAAAATATTCCCATTGTGCAGGGGGCCCTGCTGCTTATCACGAGATGGAAATGGAAGGGCCCCCAGCCATGGGAGGGCAGGAAGGGGCTGAGGGATGGGGAATCTTTTGGGAATTCAGACTAGGCTAGGGAGGGAACCTTCAGTTCTTTGGTAGAGAGTGAGAAGATTTTCTAGATTGGCAGACCTTGACTCTAACCCTGACAGGTGGCAGCAATATCTGTCTATATTTTAGCACAATTCCCTGTACCTGAAGCTAAGGAATTCAGAGCAGCAAGATCTTCTTCAAGGACTCCTTCTTCTTCAATTTTGGTACCCATTAAATGAGTTAGGACCACAGCGCCATCAGTCACCCACCCCCAGAGGGGCTATTGAAACAATCCCTAAATCACCAAGTGCTGATTACTGTCTCTCTGCATGAACAGAGAACTCTAGAGCTGGAGAAGATCAGACCCAACACACTAGAAGGGGGATGGGGGAGGAAAATGGAGGTCGTTTATGGAAAATTCTGCTTGTCAGACACACTTCAGCAGACTGTAGAGGAATCAGAGCTTGTCTGGTCTCCTCTCTCTTTAAAAAGCCTTCATTTGACTGTGCTACCCCCTCAGGATAATTCCTTATGTGTCTCAAAGAGATGTAGAGATAGATACACACACACACACACACACACACACACACACACACACACACACACACACAAGAGCTCTTCCAGCCTGGCTTCAGACCTACAGCCTCTCCAAGGTGACCTCTCTCAAGGCCATGCCCAGTGACTGTTTCTCTGTGCCCATCCTCTTTCTCTCATCTGCCATTGTCAACACTGTTAGACAAAATCCACCTCCTGGGATGCTTTCCCTTCTCTTGTCTTCCCTGGCTCTGCTTTCTGTCCTGCCTCTAGGATCAATACAAACTTCTCTGCTTGGCATTAAAAAAATCCATTTATATGTGGTATACTTACTCCCACTCCCGTTTCCAAGCTCCTCGAGGCAGGAAGTATGCCACTTTTGTTTTGGTTCTGAAGAGGAGGAATCATTCTCCTCTCTGTCTCTTTCCACCTCCTGGATGGGTTCATCATCTCTTCAGGGTTCTATGGGTATGTCCCAAAGTACAGTTGAGCTCCTTAAGGGCAGGGACTGTTTACCCCCTTTTTAAATTTCCTAAGCCTGGCACATAATGCATGTTTTCTGCCTGTTTCTGCCACTTCTGCTCACCCTGTGAATATTCCCTCAGAGTAGGTATAGAAAGTGGTTGTCAAAGATCCCAAAAGTGAGCTGACTTGGAAGCACCTATGGTATGTTGGGTTTAAACAGTTTTCACCTTATTTTGTCCAGATGACCAGTTACGGAATTCAGTATGTGCCCACTTTTCATCATTGAGAAAAGAGAAGGAATATTAGCCCCCACTAATGCCTTCCTAAATAAAGGGGGCCTCAGCATCTTGGTCTAGCTCATGTGTCCAGCACCTTGCAAGAGGTCAGGCAACAGGCACTATGTTATCCCTCCCTCCCTGTCTCCCTCCCTTCCTTTCTCCCTCCCTCCTTCCTTCCTCTCTTTTCCTTCCTCCCTCTCTCCCTCCTCCCCTCCCTCCCTCCCTTCCTTCCTCCCTTCATTCCTTCCTTCCTTCCTTCCTTCCTTCCTTCCTTCCTTCCTTCCTTCCTTCCTTCCTTCCTTCCTTCCGCAACACTTAGCTCAGTACCTATAAACCATATATTAAATGTTTAATAAATGCTTATCACTGATTAATTTTGTTCCAGGCACAAATGAGATGAGGAGATGAAGGAAAGAGTCTCTGGCCTCAAGGAGCTTAGATTTAATGGGAGAAGCAGCACATAAACATCAAAACCTCCAAGAAGAATGCAGAATAGACGACAGGTACCTTGTTTACTAAGCCACCTGTGTACAGACTTGGCATGGCATACTTGGCATGGAGGTTTAGGGAGCAGATCTTGAGAAATCAGTCAGATTATTCCAGTGTGATAATAATAGAAATTTCTACAGTACTTTAAGGTCTGCAAAAAGCCTTACATATATTATCTCATTTAATCTTCTCTATAATTCTGGGAACTAGGTGCTATTATTATTCCCATTTTATAGATAAAGAAACCAAGGCACACAGCCATTAAATGCCCAGGGTGTCTCAGCTAATAAATGTCTGAAGTAGGAGTTGAACTGAGCTCTTCCTGACTCCAAATCCTATACCCTAGCCATTGTGCCATTTGGCTCTCTGAATACATGACTGGATCCCATTGGCAGAAACTTTGAGAAGCCAGGTTCATTTTGCCTTGGAGAGGAATTGGAGGGAGGCTCTTAGTGGAGTGAAAATTCTTGTTTGTAAAATGGTGGACATTTCAGTGAAAACCATAATTATAGGGGAAACAACAGGACTTGGCGCCCATGGTTTTTGAGGCAACATGCCAGAAGAGTGTTTAAAACAATTGATTATTAATGCTCAGCTGCTTTCAAACTAAAATACTTCAGAGAATATAGCAATTTTAGAACTTAATTGGGTTAAGTAGTGAACCAATTTCAGTACTTTGAAGGCATTTTGCCTTCAACCCTTTACTTGTTTGTGGGTGTACAAATTGAACCCGATACCTTTCCTCCCATTCTTTTTCCGCTGAGACCCGTTCCCAATAATTCCCATACGTCTCCTTGAAAGATGGTAAAATGCCAGAAAACCATATGACCATGTTTCCAAGAAGGATTTCCAGATGTTGATCGAAAAACAACAATAAAAGCCATCCCTCCCGCCTTTTGAGTAGGAGAGGAAGGAGGTGCCCCTTGAAATCGGCTTACGAATATGTGGTCATGTTGAGCAGTTCTGCTGCCTCACCTTCCCTGAAGAATGTCTGAGGAGCTAGAATGCTGTGGAATGTCTGGTTTAAGCTGTAGCTCTCTGTTGGTTGACAGACACTAAATTTGCTCCAGAACCTTGCTCTGGAGGACAGTGATGCAAAGGTTTCATTCTTGTGGTCTTCACAGCCTTATGGGGGAAATCCTTAGCAATAATTGATGAGGTTGGTAATGGCAATACTATTCATGAGATCACAAGAAGTACAATATAAGTCGAATGTATAAATGCTGAAGGGGGAAAGCAAACAAAAATTACTTTGGGGAATGGGAGTTATTTCCCTAAGCATCGTTTTTGGTGCCAGATTTTGAAGAAGTAGATTGACATGGACTGACTGCTATCTTCACAGCTGTTTCCTTGTGTGCCAGAGGATGAGAGCTGCAGCGACTCTTGGTTTGAGTCACCAATGGAGAGCTCTTGTCTTCCACTGGCATCTGTATGGTGCCAGGAGAACTACCTCTACTTATCTTTTTAGTTGCTGTACCCCTCCTGGAGACTAAGTTCTTTGAAGGAAGGGGACTTCGGGGTTTTTATCTTAACATCCTTTGCACCCAGGCCAGTGCCTTGAAAATGGTAAAAATTCAACAACACCTTTTGGAGCACTTGGACTTGAGGCAATTTAAGGAGGACGTGACAAGAGTGGTAGGAGATGGTGTGATGTGTCCAGATTGCAAGGTGGATCACTAGAGAGCCTGTCTACATGGATGATATCCTAGATCTCTCCCAGAATCAGACATATTGGCAAATAAGAGAAAGGGAGTAGGATGGATGATCAGGAGGCTGGAAGTCATGCCATAGGAAGAAGCTAAGGTTATTTAGTCTAGAAAAGTGTGAAGGAGGATGTGCTTGCTCTCTTCAAATATTTGGAGGCCTGGCATGAGGAATACCCAGTGTGCCAGGAGAGAAAAATACAGCAGGAAGAAGTGGGGAATGTTTGATGTTTGCAAAGCACTTCATATTTATTTTCTTGCTTGGCCTCCATAGTCCTGTGGGCTAGATGTTTTTGTAGTACCCATTTTACACATGAGGAAACTGAGACTCAGGAGGTTACACTGACTTGTTCAAGGTCACACAATTAATAAGTGACTGAGGCAGGATTTTTTCTTGGGTCTTTCCAAGTCCAGGTCCATCATTCTGTCAGCCACCTAGCTGTCTATTTTTGTCTTTATGCAGATGATACTCAATGTCTGTTGTCCAGAGCTCCATGTCTGAATCACCAGATGGCTGTTGGACAGTTCAAACTCAGTATGCCAGAGGCACCTGAAACTCAGCCTGTACAGACTTGGACTCATTATGTTTCCTCCTGAACCCTCCCCTCTTCCCAGCTTCTTGATTTTTGTCTGTGGTCCTTCTAACAGATCCTTCTAGTCACTTAGATCTGTCAGCTTAAAGTCATTCTTGACTTCTCCCTCTGCCACTCCTAGATCAGTTGTTAAATATAGTGATGTGGGAATCCTCTTCTCTCCATGGGCCACAAGCCTCACTTGAACTGTTTCAAAAACTTTCTAACAAGCCTTCCCAGTTTACATCTCTCCCCATTCCAGTCTATCTCATAGGTAGCTGCCAAGTGATTTCCCTAATGGTCCCCTCTGACCATGTCACTCCCTTATCAAAGAGCTTTTGGTACCTCCATGATCAACATCTCTCGGCCATTTAAAGCCTTCACAGTCTGACTTTCTATCCAACCTTCCCATGTTGATTATCTAATAAGCACAACGGGCACATTTAGTCTTTGGTACTTCAAGAGTCAGTAGTTTCAATGGTTTGGACATTCCTCCATCAGCAGAGGCCAGACTCCTTTCCTCAGATACCTTGCTGAAAACCACCACCGCCACCACCACTGCCACCACTGCCATGAGAGCAAGAGCTCAGAAATGGCATTCTGGATTGGAATATCATCTCAGATATGTATTAATGAACCTTGGGAGAGTCTCTCCTCTCTCACAGCTTCTGTTTCTCATCAGTAAAACAGGGATAATGCTACTTCTATCACTTGTGTCCATGGGAATGCTTCCAGAGAAGTCATTTGCCAGATTTAAAATCTTGCAAAAGTATGGAAAGAAGGGGAAGGAAGAAAACAGCCTGTGAAGCTCAATCTGGTATTCTCCCTCACCTACCACTGCTATTTACTGTTTGCTGAGGAAATACTGACTGATTCTAATCCTCCATTATTGTTCTAATCTCAGTGAAATATCAACTCCTTAAGAGCAGGAACTTCCTTTCTTCCCTCCCTCCCTCCATCCTTTTCTTCCTCCCTCCCTCCCTTCCTTCCTTCCTTCCTTCCTTCCTTCCTTCCTTCCTCTCTGTATTGAAAACTGAATGAATACCACTTGTTATCACTCTAGTTTTCCTTCTTAACAAGTTGGACTCTTTATCATGAGCTTGTAATGGGTGAACCAAATGGATAAAGCAGAGTTCAAAAAACGCTGCTGTGGGCATTGTCATTAGTAAGAAACAGAGTAAAAGGTAATTGAAAATATTGAACAAAATCACTAAAAATACAATAGAACTGAGAAAATGCTAATATGTGCTTCTCTAAATCACTGGGTCTACTCAGGGATCCTTATGTACTTTTTAGTGGTCTCCAGTTCTATTCGAGGTTGACATCATTAATATAGCCCATAAGACTCAGAGCCAGGAAGAGCTGGGTTTGAATCCTGCCTCTCGCCAGCAGTGTGGACCTAGCTTTTCCATGCTTTGATTTCCCCATCTATAAAAATGGATATACTAAAAGCACCAAACTCAACTACTTCAAAGTGTTGTGAGGATCAAATGAGATAAGATATGCAAGGCACTTTGCAATTCTTCAAATGCCATATAAATTCATATAAACTATGTCTGTATAAATTACTATTGTTATTATTATACAACCTTCTGCAAATTGTCTATTTCCCACACACCACTCATTTAGTAGTAGTAGTAGTAGTAGTAGTAGTAGTAGTAGTAGTAGTAGTAGTTGTTGTTGTTGTTGTTGTTGTTGTTTTGGTGCAGTGGAATTTTTTAGCTAAGTGTAGGAGTTACAGTGATATCTATTAGATTTCATTTTATTAGGCTTGGCTCATCAGTATGCTATTTTAGTCAGGTTGGGTTTTATTCTCCATAGAAAGGGCAGATAGCTCAATCCAATTCTTATTCTTTAATTTTTCTTCTCTTCCCTTAAAAACCAGATTCTCTATTTTCCCTCTGTCTTAGGGATCTGGGTAACAATTCAGAAAAAAAATTTACTTTGGACATCATTTCTGTTTTGTTCAGAATGAGAAATGCTTCTCACCTTGTTAACCTTTAGAATAACATTTTTTTCCCCAAATTAATTCTTGGTTACAATACCAACTGCCTGAATTAAGGTGTCATTGTCAGTGTGATACTAGAATAATCAACTCCCTTGAGGCCTCAATAAAGCCGGGACTTTAATGAGCTCCTCTCTGGCTACTTCACTGGTAGATTTAGAGATGTATTCCTTTTTATGCATGGCTGTTCAGTGGTGAAGACGGTTCTGGGTTCCCAACTCGAGGCCGTGTGTCACCTCTGTAGGGGTGTTTCTTGCTTGACCCTGATCGGTTTCCACTTTGGGAAACCATTCTTCAGTCTCAGAGAGGTTCTGTCCAGGTTGAATTTAATATCAGTTGAAAGAAGGAAGTGGAGACATCAGCTTAGATCCTGACATTTTTGTTTTGGATGGTTATCCAACCTCATTGCCTCATACATATGGAGAAGCAATAGCCGGAGAGGATGACATGGATGAAAATTCATGAAGACTATGGTTGGCCTTTTCCTTTGCCTGCATCTCCAGGATGCTGTGATGGGTGACTTAGGGAGGGAGAGAGAAGCCAAGAAGGCAACAGTGTGGCTTTTCAGATGCAAAGGGTGATTCTTGGTTCAGTCTGATGGGCCACTCTGGACTGGGCCGTGAATGCCAGAGCCCTTTTCTGGCGGTGGAATGCTGATCGTAGATGTGGTGGGAGAGTGCCAGCAGTATTCCGGAGTCTCCCCTAGCTCTCAGGTGGGAGAGCTAATCTCCCTTCCTCTCATTGACTCTCCTGTAGTTTGTCAGGAGGCAGAAGGCTGGAGGAGGCTCGTGGTTCTTGCTACGTATGTGAGATACCAGATTGTTCCAGGAAAGTTTTTGACTTTCAGCTGTCTGCAGGGCCCTGCACTTCCATGAGTCTGCAGAAGGATGCCCCCATGGAGTGAGTGCTGGGCTGGAGGTGGAGGTTGTGAGTTTGAATCCGAGCTTTACTATTTTCTACCTTTGTGCTCTAAGGCAAATCAGGTGGCTCAGTGGATAGGGAAATGGGAAAGGAAACATTAAGGGCAGGCACTGTGCTCAGCTTTTTGCAACTATTATCTCATCAGATTCTCCCAACAAAATTGAAGTAAATGCTTATTATTATTTCTACTTTAGGGTTAAGGAAACTGAGGCAGACACAGATTAAATCACCAGATCTGAATTCAGATCTTCCTGACCAGTCCCAGCACTATGTCCCCTAGCTCCTTGGATCTAGAGTCAAGATACCTCAGTTCAAATCTTGTCTCAGACTTTGACTAGCTGAATGACCCCGGAAAGCCCCTTAACCTCTGTTGCCTCAGTTTTCTTATGTATCCCAAAATGGGGATAATACTAGCCTTCATATCCCAGGGTTGTTATGATGATCAAATGAGTTCATCTTTGTAAACCACTGAGCACACCTTCAAGTGCTCTATAAATACTACCTGTAGTTCTAATAATAATAATTATCATCGCCATCATCATTAAGATGTCAGTTAAGCTGTCTGGGCTTCAGCTTTCTCACCTGTAAAATGAATGGGGTTGGAGGCGATGGATTCTAATGTTCCTTCTAGCTCTAAAGCGAGGCTCCTATGTAGAACACAACATAGCACGTATTTCGTGGTATACTGTAGCTTCTCCCCAGTTCATTCTTTTTTTTAAGCCTCTGATCTCCTTTATCTCAGCTCAAACGGTGCACAGCTATTTTCACATAAGAGATGGAGACAGTGCTTACATTTCTCTTGATGAAGCTGAAGCATTCAGCAGTGGCTTACAATAATTTCTTCCATGCGGCTAATGCCCTGCCCATTAGACTATGGGCATCTTGAGAATAGGGATTGTGCAATTTTGGGGTCTTTTTTGGTGTTTGGGGGGTATCCCTAGTACATAGCACAGTGCCTGGCACATAGTAGGTGGTTAATAAATGCCAGTTTAGTGACTATATTTGAATCCAAATTCTCCTTCCTCTTCCTTTCATTGTCATTTCTCCCCTGAAAGTAGTCAGTGATAATTAGGTCAGAGAAAGTAGATTGTTGCAGGGATTGCTCCATCTGTCCACACATCATTAAGCAGTTATGAAATTCCTACTGTGTGTCAGACAGACGAAGGAGTCAGTACCCTCAAGGAGCTAACATTTTGACTTGAGAAGACACTGGCATACAAAATGGATGCACCGTAACTTGAGGAGAGAGCACTGGCAATTGAGGTGGTTCAGAGAGACTTTGGGATTGAGTCGTGATGGAAGCTAGGAATTTGCTAAGGTGGAAATGGTGAGGGAAGGGGTTCCAGACATGAGTGGTAGCTTATGTAAAAGCCCAGAGGCTAGAAAGCCACCTTGGGCTCATTTTACTGGAGAAGAGGGAATGGGATGGGTATCACGGGGCAGTAGAGCTTGTGAAGGACTATAAAATCCAAACAGAGGAATTTTTTTAATCATAGAGTCTAGGGGAAGCCTTTGGAGTTTCTTGAGCAGAGGAGCCACTTGGTTAGATATGAGCCTTAAGAATATTAGCCTGCCTCCTTTAGGAGGAAGAGATTGAAGAGGACAGAGACTGGAGCCTATTGAAATAGTCCAGATAAAGGAAAAGCAAAGGCAGCTTGAGTCTGGGTTCTGTTCATGTGGAGAAGTGGGGAGGCACAGCAGGACTGGAGGTCAAATATCATGACTTTCACAAGTCCTGGGGGCCAGGGAGATGGAGTCTGCAAAGTGTTGGTCAGTGAGGCCAGCAACATTCTGGAGCATATTGTTAAACAGATGAGTCATGGCTATCAAGAGAACAGAGAGGTTAAGTTTTTGCTCTGATTTCCCAACGTCAAGCTGAATGATAGACATCTTGGAAATCTTAACAATTACTTGGTGAGTGAATGAAGAGCCACCATGACTTCATCAGGAATGGATTGTGCAAGACTTACATCATTTCCTCCTTTGATAATAAGGATAATAAGACTAAAAGATGGAGGAGAAAGCTGTGATTTATTTTTTATTTTGTTTTTAATATATCATATTGATGCTTTTGTCCTTATATTCTATTCATCCTCCACCTCCAGGAATGGGATTGATTGTTGGGTCCCATGCAGTTTAGTCATTTTTCTTGAATAATTTGAAATTGACATCCAGAATGGATGGACTCAGATCCATCAACAGTGGATCTACCTATGTGCTTGCCTGCCCAGACCTTATCCAGCACTGAGTATTTCCATAGGATGATTTAGACCTAGGCAAGACTTGAGAGGCCATCCAATATAATTCTCTCATTTAGTGATGAGGAAATTGAGGACCACAATGCTGAAGCTTACTTGCCTAAAGACCCACAGGCAGGAAGTATCTGAGATAGGATGTGAACCCAGCTTTTATCTATTCACTCCATTCGCATGCCCTGTCTATTATACTGTGCTGCTGCTCTCTTGACTGTCCATTTGATGGTATGGAACGAAATTTCAGGACTATTTTCATTCTTTTTTCTAACTGCTCACAACATGGAGCCTGTTCTTGTTTGGTTCTTTATAATTCTTTTCAAAATTGTTCATGTCCTTCAACCACTGTCTATTGGGAAATGGTTCTTGATATTACATATTTCTTCCCATTTTTTATACTTTTCCATGATCATATTAGTTCTTTTTGATGAAAATATTTCCCTATCCTATCTTTTCTTTTCTAATTCTGTCTCCATTGATTTTATTCATGCAAAAGTATTTAAATTTCTTTTAGTCATTACTATCTATTTTGTCCTTTGTGACTGTGTATATTTCATTTGGGTAAGAATTTGCTCTTTGGCTGTAGTTGTTAAAGGTTGATCTCTTTCTTCTCTTCCTCTTCCTCCTTCTTCCCCCTCTTCCTCATCCACCTCTTTCTCCTCCATTCAAGTCAGATATCCTTTCAAAAATGATTGATTATTGCAGTAAGATCTTAACCTAAACCTAATTTCTGTCAAATTCCTTTCTAGTGTTACCAGCAAGTCTTGTTTTGAGAAGTACTTTACTTAACAATTAATGCTTACTGTTGCTTTTGCCTCCGTTTTCTTTCTCATCTCATCTCTTTCATTGGTCAACTTTTCTATAATACTTAGATAGCTTTAATGACTACTCCTTGATAATATGGTTTGAGGTCTGCTGGCTTGCCTGTATTTCCATGAAGCTTTTGAATGAATTTTCCATGATTTTCTGGTGGACAAGATTGGAAAATATTGGCTAGGTTGTAGTACAAAGAAGCAGGTTTAGGATTAATTGAATTTCGGCACCCAAGCTTGTCATCATTGACTTGGAAGGGGCTGTGCCATGGGGTGTCCCATATGTGCGCTTGAAAAGTCTGAAATAACCTGTAAGTGTTCTTGTCCAAATTTTGTCTTGACAATGTTAAGTAAGTAGTTCTTGATTTATAAGGATATTGATAAAACATGGCATCGCTTCACAAAAGCCTTTCTAACTGAAAACAATATTATCAGTCTTCTGATCAGGCATATCATAAAAGTGTATCTGCCAAATGCTTTCATGTCTTAAGAAAATAAAACATGATTTATATATGTTCGAAGAGTTGCTCATTGCTTCTTATTAATTGGGAGTAGCCAAAGCCCTATTCCCCTAAATCTACCCCAGGCGTTCCGTGATTCCTGGTTAGAAATTCTGGGTGTGGTGCCCATGGTTAGGAGCTCAGCTCCATCGCCACAAGGCCTTTCCCTGTGTGTCACCAAAGTTGGATGTTCAGGAACATGAGAACATGTTGCTTCTCAAAACAGCAGACAATAAAATGTGGCATCATTTCTCAAGATCCTTTCTAATTGAAAACAATCATTATCAGTCTTCTGGGTTACTGCGTATTTCACAATTTCAAAAAGTTTGAACACATCCATAGAGACTAATCCTTAAGATGAAAAGTTACTAAGTGTTTTTCTTTTGTGTACAATGTCAGCATCACTGAAAAAATGACATAGTAATACATATAACCAAAATTAACAAGGCCTAATCATGAGGGAGGTTGGAAGGGAGAGAGAGAGAGAGAAAAAGGGAGAGAGAGAGAGAGTGTGAGAGAGAGTGATAGGGATCCAAAATAGATTTTCTGTGTATCAATTTTAATATGAAGAGCAGGAGTTTAACTGAAAAGACGTTAACTAAAGGTGATTAAATTAAGCTGTTGCTATGAAAATTTAATCTCATGCTGCTGAAATACAAAGTACCTCTGTAAGGAAGAATGATCTATAATGAATTATATCTATACAGAATTATCTATAAAACTAAATTTCCCTTCTTGTCTAGAGCATTATGACTGCAATAGTAACTTGAAAACACTAAAATTATCTCACTAACCTCACTGGCTTTCCCAAACAATTTCATCTCTCCTCAAAATTCTAAAAGTGCTGCCTTCAGAGCAGTCCCATCCCAACCCCCTCAGTTGAGGTTCTTACTTTATTCTTTACTCCCCAAATCAAGGCTATTCCCTCTTCTCCCTTCCTTCTTACCTGGATACCCCTCTTCTATATCTCATAATCTAATGGCATCACCACCACCTCCCTCATTATCTTCTCTTTTAGTCTCTGGGAAAGGCCCATCTGGTGATATTTGCCATTGAGCCCCCACTGCCATTGTCTCCCAACAGATTGCTTCCTCCATCATCCCTGCTCTCTCACTAATCTATAGTCTCTCTCTGTCTCTGGGCTGCTTCCCAGCTACCTACAGACATGCCCATTTCTCCCAGATGCTCCAGAAATCCGTATTGAACTCATCCATCCCACTAGCTGTCATCCTATATTTTGGCTCATTTTCTCAACCAAACCCATTGAAGAAGGGACCTACAGTAGGCAATATCCCCGTTTCACCTCTCCCTCTCTTCTTAAGCCTCTGCGCTCTGGTTTCCAGGCTCATCACTCCATTGAAGCTTGTCTCTCTGAAGTGACTGACAGTCTCCTAATCATCAAATCTAATGGGCTGCTTCTCCATCCTCACATCCTTCATGACTTCTCAGCAGCCTTTTCTCCCTTGGCCATCTTCCCTTCCTATATGATCTGTTTTCTCTGAGTTTTCCAGAGATTATTCTCTCATCTTTCTCCTCCTACTTGCTTGACTTCTTAACCTCTTTGGCCAGCTCATCATCCATGCCATCCTCTAAAGCTGTGGGTGTTTCCCTGCTCCCCAATCTGCATCCTAAGCCCTTTTCTCTACTCTCCCTATTCAATACCATTATAGCTTTCATGGGTTCCATCATCTTTTCTTTGCTCTGACTCCCATATCTAGTCATCCAGTCCCAGTCTCTTTCCTGACCTCCATATAGTTCTCCATATAGGCCATCTGACTATTGGCCATCTCATACACGGTGTGCCAAACCTATCCTCCATGCCTGGAACACACTCTCTCCTCACCTTTACTACGTGGAAATCCACGTTTTAAGAAAGTGTTGGCTGCACATTTTCCATGAATCCTTTTCTACTTCCTCAACTATTAGTGTAGCCCCTTCCCAAACTATTCCTCTCTATGTGTTTGTATGTATGTATGTGTCTACATACAGATGTGGATTGTGCATATAGATATACATACATTCACACATTTGTGTACACAAACATATTCACATACAAACACACACATAGATATCCTCGGATTTAAATAGTACTTTAAATTTTGCAAAGGACCCTACATATGTCATCTCACAACAACCCTATGAGGTAGGGTATAATCAGGCTATTATTCTCACTTTTACAGATGTGGAAATTGAGAAACTGATAGTTCAAGGGATTTGCCCACGGTCACATAGCCAGTAGGTTGAAAGCTCGGGTCCTCCTCACATCCAGCACTTTATCAAATGCCCCCCTCCCCCAAGCTGGGTGATGTTTGCCTGCGTCTGGTTCGAACGTGAGCCTCCCAAGGGCAGACCAGGCTTTCCCTTTGTCTCCGTGTCCCCAGTGTTAGCAGAGTAACTGGCACATAGTAAAAAGTGCATGAAAGCTTGTTGATGGATGGATGGATGGAGTGATGGATGGAGCGATTAATCAGTGGAGGCTGGTGTCTGCTTCCTCTTGGGAGGTGGGCGTGAACAAGAGTCCTAACCGGTGAGGTGGACAGGAGATACGACGTGCTCCATTCCCACAGCTAGGAGATTACTGATCTGTCGCTTGTTTGGCCATAGTATATCAACAACCCTTTCTGAAGCTCCTTCTGTGTTCAAGGAACTGTTGGACTCTGGGGACAAACACAAAGAATCCCTCCCTTCCAAGTGCTCCAGGGAGACGGAGGGGCACCGCTATCTCTGTCTGTATCTCAGGGCTTCAGCCAAGTGCCTGGCACACAGCAGGCATTTGTTGTCTAACTGGAGTGGCCTGTGTGATCTCGCCCATCACAAGGTAAGCTCCTCGAGGGCAGGGATTCTGGCTTTCCCTTTCTTTGCATCCCCAGAAGCACTTTCTGACTATCACCACCCGTTAACCGGCAGGGAATAGGTGCATTTTTCTCCTAAAGCTTCCATTTAGAAGTGATCCAGGGGCGTGCTAGCTGCCGTTCAAAGAGGGATCTGGACCTGGGGAGTCCTTGGGATCGGTGGGGAATTTTGCCTCGAAAATCTTTCCTTTCAGCTGTGATCACTCTTAGCCCTATGTGGTAGGAAGGAATGTCGGCTATTTGGAGCTCGAGGGTTCGCTGTGTCATCCGTCATGTTCCCCTCAGTGAAAGCAGATGCCCAGGGGAGCCTGGACATGGAGGAGGAGGTCTGGGGAAAAGGTCGAAATCCAGCTCCAGAAGATGACTCCTTACTGCTAAGGCAGTTTCCTCACCCCAAGGCCAACCTCATTCACTCTTCATCTGTGGAGCTCCCCTGGAAGAGGAGGAAGGAGTTCACTTTTGGGGAATGTTTGGCGTTGGCTGTACCTTGGAAACAATGGCTCTTTGGCCAAGCCGGCCCAGCTTCCAGGGATAACCACTTGGCAAGGTAGTAATTCTTTGTGTTGAATGTCCCCTCATCACTCTCTGTTCATGTGGAATCACCCCTTCCTGATTTATGTGCGATTGGCCTCATTACCTGCAAGAGGGAAGACCCAATGCTGTAGAGAAAAGGAGCCTCCACAGCAGCCCCCCATTTTTACCAGGAAATGACTTCAGCCCCTAAAGCAGGAACATGCTCCTCGCCTCCTCCCTGGAAGCAAGAGACCTTGGGAGGAGGCCTTAATGGCCACTGGAGGGGTAGGGGGCAGAGGGAAGGAGGAGCAGGCAACTGAGCCTAGCTACTCACACCTGGATGTATCTGCACACACACACACACACACACACACACGCATGCACGCACGCACGCACGCACGCACACACGCACCACCTCACCAATCAGCTGCACCCACTCATTTTTCTCTCTAGGATCTTCTGTGAAATCCTGCCCCATCCTACAAAGTGAGCTGCTCTCTCCCTCCGGCTCTCCACACCCGACTCTTCCCACGTGGGGGCTCAATCAATGTGAACTCATCGCTCAGATAACTCTGCCCTGCGTGGGGGGGCCGCCACGATCCATTTTAGGAAAATGTGACCTCGGCTCGCCTTGCACTGATCTGCGTTAGAAAGGCTTAGTTGTGAAATAGAAATGATGGAAAATGTCATTCAGTGAGACCGATCTGCCCTCAGCCCTCCGCAGCCTGTGTCTCACATGGAAGTATTCACTTTGTTTTTGCTTGGGACTCCCTCCCTCTCTCTGTGGCATTTTCTTTTGATTAGAACATGAGCACAAGTGTGTGTGTGCGTGCACACACACACACACACACACACACACACACAAGCACACACACACATGTCTACTCCTTTAGTCTTTCCATTTGGCTTTAGTGAGAAGGAAGAAGTGAGCTTGGATTGCCCGAGGCCTGGGGACGGATGCCCTCGGGACCTTCTCTGTGCTGCTCTTGGCTCTCAGGCCTGGCCCATCCTTCCTTCTGAAGAGGGCAGCCGTGTTATCTCTTTGCAAAGACAGAGATGGCAAATTCTGAAGTTCACCCATGCTGGCGCCCCACCAGTTAGACTCAGCCACAGAGATGCGATTCCTAATGACTCCGATTCCAAAATGTATTTTCTTTCTTTCATTCCAGAACCAACATCCCTTCTGCCCCTTCCTCCTTCCTCCCCACTTCCAAGGCTTGCCATCGTGCCAACGCTTCAGCTGGGCAGCCAAACCTAATTGCAGCTGTGGGAGAAGTTTTCATGACCTCTCTGGGGAAGGAATTTGACTTTCAGAAATGGTTTTATATACATATTGTGGCATGTTTGATCATTTTTCTTTGTAAAGAATAGTGGTTGAGCTTCAGAGGGGCTGGGCTGAAGGGGGGCATGCTATGCTGAGTAGACGGCTCTCGTGTCTGGTTTTCAAGGACCAAAAGGTCCTGACCTGCTGATTCCTGGAGTGTGAGCTCTCACCTTCAATCCACTCCGTTTCATGGCAGAAATCTCCTGCCTGCTGTAGAGAATCCCAGAATCTCAGCCTTGGAAGGGATCTCCGAGGCCATGGCGGCCCATCCCTGATTCTAAACCATGGGAGCCCTCACAGATCATCTCCATCCAATGCCGTGCACCCCTTTAGAGGAGGGGAATAGGAGGCTGCTGTGGGTAGGAAGCAGAAGAACTAGGGCTGGAGCCTTCGTGCCCTGACTCCAAACCCAGTTTTCTGTAGGGAGCTCCCTGATCAGTGGCACGTATTGATCTTTTGAGGATGCTTAATTGTCCCCTAGTGTGACTATTGAGCACGGTGTCCGGCCCATTGGAGGCACTTGGCAAATGCTCATGCAGTTTGGGAATTGACAGGCATCTAAAGCTGAGTGTGAAAATACAGATTTTCACAGTAAAGTGGCATTTTGTGCTTGCTATAATACCTGTGTGCAAGGAATTGTGGGATAGGCTCTTTGTCATGCCATGTGGGCTCCGAATGAGCACAAGGACTCACATCCCAAAGCTTGGTGTGGCTTTTCCTGCCCAAGATTTTCTGTCTGATCTGTCTGTGGGCTTCAGCTGTGTTCCCAGGAGAATCCTTGGGGAGGGGAGACATTTGTGGGAAAGTGGATGTCTGGCGACCCTCCATAGTTTGAGAAGATGGTGAAAGACAAGGAACAGAGAACCGGAGGGAGACTGATGTTGTCAGAGAAGGTGAGCTACACAGAAGCCATTTGAGTTTGATAGTAGGGTTTGCTTTTTTTCCCTCTGACCCAAGGGGATGACTTGGTATTCCTGCACCTGTCTGTCTACGGATCAAGGAGGAATACAGCCAAGCTTCACTTAACCAGAATCTTCGCTGGGGCATATTTCAGAATTTTATTGGACCAAATTGGCTCATTTGGTGTTTTTAAAAATGAGACTAATCACACACACACACACTCAACTTTCAGCATTTGAGCTAACATTCAATACATACATCTATACCACATATATATATATATATATATATGATCTTCATCCCCACCTCCCTGCAACTCCGCCTCTGAATCTGCCATCACATACAGTACTTGCTAAAAATAATGACAAAGACATCATAAAAGGCCTGGGAAACAAAAGAAAAATCCCCACTATGTGCTCTGGACCATGATTGGGGAATGAAGGAAGGGAAGGGAAGGGAAGGGAAGAGAAGGGAAGGGAAGGAAAGGAAAGGAAAGGAAAGGAAAGGAAAGGAAAGGAAAGGAAAGGAAAGGAAAGGAAAGGAAAGAAGAAAGCTGGGAGATCGGGAATCATGAGAGTATGAATAGAACGGGCTTAAGGGAATGCAATGAAATCAGCCTAGAAATATGGGTGGAAGTCAAGTCATGAGAGGCTCTAAGGGAGGAATTGGAGTTTGTATTTTATCCTGTGGGAAGTAGTGAATAACCGAAGCTTCTTGAGCAGGAGAGGGTCAGCAGTTGTGTGGAGGGGGCAGAAATTGGAGGCTTTAATTATGATTTTTCCCCTTAAGCTGAATAAGTATTTTCCATTTGGAAATGTCCAGACAAAAAAGTGCTAACTGTTAGGATTAAAAATGTTCACAGCCCCCTTGGACAATCATTGTTGATCAAAGGAAACATTTATTAAATGTTGCTGTGTTCTGGGTATTATTGACAGAAAGACAAAAACAAATGAGACCTGCCTGGCCTCAGACAGCTTCCAATTTAATGGGGGCAACATGTATATAATTAGTGCAAATCTGTAGGAGCCGAGGGGAAGCAGAATGGCTTCCTGTAGGAGGTGATACTCAACTTGATTCTGGAAGGAAATAAAGGATGCCAAGAAGGATTGAGGAGCCAGTGCAATCCAGGCATGGTAACAGTGAGGGTGGATGTGTGGGGGACCAGAAGGAACAGCAAGGAGGCCAGCATGCCTGGATCAGTGGCAGGAGGGGGGATGGATGTAGAAGAAGGCTCAAAAGGGAGATTGGGACTGTCTGTGAAGGGCTTTTACATGCCAAACCAAAGAGTTTATAGAGAACGCTTTTCTATCAGGTGTCATTTGGAAGCAGCTTGACAAGAAATGCCTTTGAGGGCACTGGGGGCAGTTCTGATGTCTTACCACTTAGGGAAGGCAGAACACTAATCATGCCTAATGCTTACTTGGGGTTCCCCTATTGCAAAGCATCTTTGTTTCTCCTATATCCTGTGAGCTCTTCAATGACTCTGCCCAGGATGTGACTTCAGTGAGTATCAGCAGGCTCATTTTCTAAGTAAGGAAACTGAGACACATAGATATTCCTTAGTTTATTCAAGGACTCTGCCAGGAAGTCTGAACTTGAACTCGGGGCTCTTTCCATTCTGATCATCTGCAGCAGTTCCAAGAGTGTGGTTGGCAGAAGGAGCCTGGGAGGGTGGGCCTTGGCAATAGAATCCCATACTTGGGAACAACAAGGAATATTTTCCATTCCAAATCTATGTCAGATGAAGAAATGCCAGGGCTGAAGTCCAGAGGACTGATCACCCTCAAGTTTGAAGTTGTGATGAGCACAAGCCCCCCTCAGCAAAGTTTATCATCAGCAAACTGTTCTCTGGGTGATTCTTTTCTTCAGGGTCAAGCTGTGTTCGTAGAAGGAGCTGATTTAAGACAACCGTTTCTGTCTTTTACAGAAAACAGCAAAAATCTCACCCAAACTCTATTTAACTCCTATCGAGTGACTAGAATGCTGTGAGTCACAACAGAAATCTTGGGTATGTTGAAAAATACCCCTCGAATCAGTTTATAGCCCCAACGCCCAGTTTATATGCTGGATTTTGAACTGGCTTTTGGGGCCCTGAAATACTCTTAATAATCGTTTGGGGGCTGACTAACAAAGTCAGTGGGCACCCCTGTTGGACAACTGGAGCGATTCAGAAGTTGTCTGCTGACTTCAGACACATTTAATACAACCAGAAGATTTATGGAGAATGTCAACCTGGTGCGATTGACACCAGATGGTTTGCTCATAATTTCTATGAATTCTTTTCACTTTGGGGCCTTCTAACAAGAATCTTTTTCTCTGGTGTTTGCTCATTCGGCTCCCACTTCGCATTATCTTGGTCAAGACGTGATTCATAATCATTCCCCACCCCCCACCCCTTCTTGCTCCCCCCTCCAAAAAAAATAGATCTAAGCATCTGCATGATATTTTGCAGTTCAGACGGTAAATTCCCAGTTGGGGATGGTAAAAGCTGTTTCCTTTTTAATATTCACTCAAAGGATTTATTGAGCACAAATGAGATTATTTTAAAAAGACCAAGAACGTGAGAAAATTCAAGATCAGATCTGAAGTTCCTGATGATTGAGCTGTTGGAATATAGGAGGAGATTTCCGAACTGACAAGGGAAGAGGGTTGGCTTATTAATTCAAAGATGTTTGAAAGTCAAAATGGAAAGTTGGCTAATTAGCTGTTAGTAAGAAACAGTAGATCTTTCTGTGGCTTGAATAAAGAGAGGAGATGCCATGCCGTAGAGAGAGAGTTTGCATCTAGAAGGAGGAAGGCCTGGGCCCATGTCCTTCTCCCACACATTAGCTCTGCGGCTCTCAGCAGGCTTCACTTCCTCATCTCGCCCCAGAGCTCTCCAAGATGATGAGCTGGAGACCAGCCCCTGTTCTGTCTCCTTGACTTTCTGTGGTCCCAGCTTCCAACACGGGCAAAATCTCAGAGCTCTGTGTGTGTGTGGCGCGCGTGTGTGTGACTGAGGCAGAGATATTGCAAGATTATTTCCCATTCTTGGGGATAAGAACAAAAGACAAAGCCAGAAAAAAGAACCCATATTCACCATTGGCTTTTCTGGCTGATATTTCTTCATGGTGTTTCTCAACTGCTTGATTTGTTCTCCCAGTAGGTCTTGATTTTTTTTATCCCCAAAGCAGGATGACCAAATCGTTACCAGTCCACAGGGTTGCATTAGATTGGTTATAGGGCATGTTGTGCCCTCTGATTGTGTCAAATGGGTGGCTAAAGTATTTCCATCTTAGAATCATCCCCTCCCCTGGTCACCATTAGTAGAAATTTGTCTCCAAATATTCTAGACATTTCCTTAGCTAGAAGGGACCTTGGAGATCATTCAATGCAATTATTATTATTATTATTATTATTATTATTATTATTATCCAGGTCTCCTATCCAGTCTATTGCCATTCCCACCCCCATCCAACTCCAGTCCAGTGTTTATATTTAAGGCACCGTGGATTTATACCAGGAAAAACACACCTGTAAGAAGGGGAGACCTCAGTGGGAACCCCTCAGGTCCACCCCACTAATCTGAATGTCTGAACTTACCTGGATGTGCCCTCAGCCCCTCTGGAGTCCTGCGAAGCCAGGACTGTCCCTTCTGCTACTCCTGAAAGACTTACCTAGTAATTCAGCACAGGGAAGAGCATGATGTAGGATCAGTGTCCTCTGTGTCTATCCCAGGAAAGGAAAAACCCACAGGGAGCTTTTGCTTCTCCTCCCTTCCCCTCTCCTTGCCCTTCCCTCTCTTTTCCTCTCCCTTGAATTCCCCTCTCCTCTCTTCTCCTCTCTTCATCTCCCTCTTCCTCCTCTCATCTCTGTCTCTCTCTTTTCCTCACTCTTTCTCTCTCTCCCCTTCCCTCCCTCTCCCTCTCCCTGTTCTTCAATTTCCTTTTCTTTCTCCCTGGAATTTGTTCTTTATAAATCAGCAATGGAAAGCCAAAGCTTTCTTTTCATGTTCTTTATCACAATTTCTGTAATTGGAGGGTTCACTTTTGCCCTGAAGGTAATCAGGGAGCTCCCTGTGCCTCCACATCCCTCCCTTTAGGTCACATCTCCTCTTCTCAAATCACTGAGTGCTGAGGTGAGAAGGGAATTCAAAATTCCTTCTAACTCCTTCATTTCGCAGATGAGGAAGCCAAAGTGCAGATTAAGAAGGTGATTTGCCCGTAGCATTGTGTGTGGCACACACTTGGTGCTTAATAAATGCTTATTGTTGGACTGGTTGACCAAAACTAAGCTTAGACTCTTGATGTCTTCTCTGCTCCCACTCCACCTCCTTGGCCTTGAGAGTCATTGCGCCAGTGCAAATGCTGCCAGTATCCAGATCCAAATACCGATGGCATTCTTTGGATCTCCTGACAAGACTATTTTCAGGGAGAAAAGAAAGAGTTTGGGGTTTTGTTGTTTGCTTTTGTTTGTGTACTGAGGTATTGCGGAAATCAAAACCATGAAGACTATATCCTAAACAGCCAGGCTCTGTTTCAGCTCCCCTGAAGAGAAGAAGTCAGGGCCAAGGCACATGCCCATTAGACGGGGAGCCAGCCCTCTCCCCCCAGGCACCAAGAGCGTGGCTGGAGACACAAGGGCTACAGAGCCAGCCAGAGGTCTCCTCCATTGAGCATCGGGGTCCCCCCCAGTTCTGGGCTCATTCCCAATCAAGTGAGCTGCCCTCCTGGATCCATCAATTTCAGCATTTTCTCCAAAACCATCTCTGGGGATTGTCTCTCCTCAGGGGGTTCTTGTATACCATGTCCAGGGAGTAAGTTCCAGTGCCCAGTGGGACCTTCATTTCCCTTATGAACCCTCATTCTGGATTTTAGGGAGCTTTGCCTTCTAGTGGTAGCTCTTCTTCCCCAGACAAACTCACCTACTTCTTCTCTCTCTTATTCCCCCAACGATAATCTGAGTTTGAGCATTCTTTGAGGGGCAGCAAGGTGCCACACTGCACAGAGCACTGAGTCTGGGTCTGGAAGGTCTGAGTTCCACTGGAATCTCAGGTCCTTACCAGTGGGGTTACAACAGCTCAGTCCCTTTGCCTGAGTTTCCTCAGCTGTAAAATGGAGACCATAATAACCTTGAATTCTGGGCTGGTGAAGTTGTCAATCTGTTGATTATGAAGTCGAACCTCCAAGTTGCTTTTATTTTCATTTCTCCAATTAGTGAGGCTCTGTTCGGTCTGATGTAGTCCATAAGCGAATCTGTAAAATCTAGGGGCTGAGCTCCCCGACCAGTTCTGACTCTGGTCCAAGCATCCAGTTGGTCACTCAGATGGAAAAGGGAAAGATACTCCGAAATAGCCAAGAGTCAAATAAGGACATGCTAAAGTGCCCACAAGAAATGGCTTTTAGTTTCAAGTTTTCCAGGCAAAGTTTTCATTTATACCACATCTAGAGCATGCTAATGTGAATTTGGGGTGTCCATCAGGGCTGAAAACCCTAAATGAATTCTCTAGCCCTCTTAACTCTTTTTAAATCTGGAGTCCTGAAGACCTGAATTCAAGTCTTGGACACTTCCTAACTGTGTGACCCTGGGCAAGTTGCTTAGACCTTGGCAGAAAATTCATATTGAATTGTGAGATTATTATGAAATCATTTTCCCCCTTTTCTATCCCCTCCCCCACAACAGTTTCTCCCCTCAAGCTATGAAACTGGGTTAGATCCTCCCTTCTTTTGTTTAGGTCTCCAAAGAATGATGGGATTAGGAGCAGGATTTGGAGGGGCTACAGTGAACCGTGTTTGGCAGCCATGTTGGAAAGTATGAGGGTCCAGCCCCCTTGTGACTAGGAAAGGGACTGTGGGTGTTTTCTGGTGATGAAGTAATGAGGAAAAGAGTTGGAGGTTTCCATGTTTACCTTTCTGGTGACTATTGGTCAATCAGAAATGTCTTGGGATGTTCAGGGAAGATCCTGAGTGGGGAGCTCTTAGGGGGCATAGATTGGGATGTTCTCTTTGCCCTCCTCTCCCTCATTGGCTCTCTTCAGGAGTCTCCTGGCTACTTGAGAGTATCCTGAGGGGCTGATGAACAAATTAACTTAAAATCAAGAAAGACTCTCAGGAATTCCAGTGTCTTTTGGCTTCAATTGCTTTTTTTTTTTTTTTAAATTTTATTTTTTAGAATATTTTTCCATGGTTCCATGGTTCATGTTCTTTCCCTCTCCCCTCCCCTTACCTCCCTCCCCTCCTTCCCCCACAGCCAACATGCAATTCCACTGGGTTTTACATGTATCATTGATCAAGACCTATTTCCATATTTTTGATAGTGGCATTGGGGTGGTCGTTTAGAGTCTGCATCCCAAATCCTATCCCCATCGACCCATATGTTCAAACAGTTGTTTTTCTTCTGTTTTTCTGCTCGCACAGTTCTTTCTCTGGATGTGGCTAGTGTCTTTCTCATCAGTCCCTCAGGATTGTCCTGGGTCTTTGCATTGCTGCTGGTAGCCAAGTCAGTTACATTTGATCGTGCTACAATGTATCCGTCTCTGTGTACAATGTTCTCCTGGTTCTGCTCCTTTCACTCTGCATCAGTTCCTGGAGGTCTTTCCAGTTTACGTGGAATTCCTCCAGTTCGTTATTCCTTTCAGCACAATAGTATTCCATGACTATCAGATACCACAATTCATTCAGCCATTCCTTAATTGAAGGGCATCACCTCATTTTCCAATTTTTTGCCACCACAAAGAGCACAGCTATAAATTTTTTTGTACGAGTCTTTTTTCCTTACTATCTCTTTGGGGTACAGACCCAGCAGTGGTATGGCTGGGTCAAAGGGCAGACAGTCTTATAGCACTTTTTGGGCATAGTTCCAGAATCGTTGGATCAATTCACAACTCCAGCAGCAATGCTTTAATGTCTCACTTTTTGGCCTCAGTTTCTTCATCTGTAAAATGAGCTGGAGAAGGAAATGCCAAACCACTCGAATATCTGCCGGGAAACCCCAAAAGGGATCATGAAGAGCCACATGTGATGGGATGACAAGCAGAAGCGATTTATGCTTTTGATGCTTATGTCAGTGTTTGAGAAAATCCTTAGCTGCCCCTCTGCTGGCCTGGAAGCTTCCTCTGACTTGGGCTCTCCTCCCCGCTTCAGTCCCTTATTTAATGAAGGTTTGATGGATGGAACTGGCCTTCCTTGCTTTTCTTTAAATCCTCCCTTCTATCTTAGAATCAGCTCTAAGTATTGGTCCAAAGCACAAGCACAGTAAGGGCAGGGCAATGGGGGTTAAGTGATTCACCCAGGGTTACCCATCTAGGAAGTGTCTGAGGCCACTTTTGAACGAAGAACCTCCCGACTCCAGGCTTGGTGTTCTGTCACCCCCTGTGTTACCTGCCTGCCTCACCTTCCTTGCTTTTTAGGAGCAGGATTCCTTTTCCAAGTGTTTCCACAGAGACCCGGCCTGACATATATGACATTGTTGTGGTTCATGTTGTACCTATAGATGCCCGCATTCCTCTGGCCATGCTCACACCACCCAGAAGCCAGCCGTGATTGGAAATGATGCAAAACTTTCCAAGCCAAACCCATGCCCACATGAAGCATGCTTGGGCTTAGATTTCCCAACTTTCTTACACTTCTGGTGGAAATCATTTTAGCCTAATATTGAGCAAAGCTTCATTCTAATTTAATTCTAAGAGTTCATTCAAAGGCAAACCTGAATGGATACATAAGGAAAAGGGAAAGAGATGAGCATTTATTCTCCCCCCCCTCTGTGCCAGGCTCTGTGCCAAGTACGTTAGATGCTATCTCATTGGAACTTCTCAAAGACCCCTGAGGTAGCTGCTCTTATTTTCCCCTTTTACAAGGGCTCCCCAACTTTTCCCAGGTCACACAGGATGAGGTCGATCTCAGCCCTCCCACAGCTGGCTCAGTTTGAATTATCTTCACATTTTGGGGGTCCTGGACCCCTTTTGTGCTCTGGAGTAGCTCGTGACTCCTTGGAAAATACATAAAGTAAACGACGCCCAATTAGAGAGGAAACCAATGATATTGAAATAGTTATCAAACTATTTAGGAAACCAAGATGACCAAGCCCCTGTGAAGAATGTCTAGCCCAGAGAAAGCCTTTGAGCTGTCCTTTCCCAAGCCCAGAGTCCTCTAAGCTGGACATTGCCGCCGTGACTAGCCCCGTTCCTGCCCCAGCCTCCTTGTAGCAAGGGGGCCCCTCTCCTCTTGCTGCTAGAGCTAACTCCAGCTCGATGACCTCCAGCACCAAGAAGTTAAATTGCAAATAATTGAGTAAATTAAAGGCTATTGCACATGAAAGTTGTCTGCCCTGAGAGTCTGTAATTAGGAGGCAGGCAGGAGGGTTTCAAGGTTGCCCGAGTGCTGCAGAAACTAAGAGCCCCTCCAGAACACGGGGGCCAGGATGCGAGCCGACAGTCCTGCTGCCTTCTTTGCTGGCTTGGCCTCCCCCTGGCATGCTTTTAATTAGGAGAACCTCCGGCACACAAGGCCGACTACAGCAATCACCCCTGGGTTTGATCTGCTGTGCCAGGGGCTGCCACTCCGTCTGCCTGAGGTTCCTTTGCAGTGGGAACAAATGGAAAGAGATGGCGAGATGAGGGATGGAAAGTCATCGGGCTTCAAATTAGTCGAATGACTGCTACAAAGCAAGCCCCAATGCCATTTTCTGGAAAGTGGGCTGCCAATTGGCTAATGCTGTATTCAGACACTTAAGAAATCTCAGTCTGGGATTCACAATGTCGTTGTCACATGCTTGTGTTTGCGTTTTCTAGGCTAGGTGTGTAGACGCTTCTGAAATCTGGGGTGCAACCAGTTTGGGATTCTAAAATCCTTTTAATTTGATCAAGGCAGCTTCTTCCTTAAAGGAAGCTCACCGAGGGTCCTAGAGCCATTAAAGTTGGAATTGCCAAGTCAGAATGCCATGGACATAGAGCCAGGGACCTAGAGATGGGAAGGATCCTGAAGCCCAGTCCTCTATTTCACAGATGAGGAGACTGAGGCAAAGAGAGGATGTGATTTCCCAGGTTCACACAGCTGATCAATGTGTGAAGTGGGACTCAAATGCAGGTCTTCCCGACTCAGAGGACATTTCTCTGTCCATTACACATCCCTCACTGCCTTTACTGCAATTGGCCTCAATGGGTGCAAGGTGCTGTCCTCAGGGAGCTTGTGTTCTACTGGGAGATTGTAAGATGAAGTCAAGGAACCAAAAGCTGATCAGGGAGGGAGTGATGGCAGGTGGGGTGCAGGAAGGATTTCCTGTGGGAATGAGGGAGTACCTGGGCTGAACCCCAAGAGGAGCAGGATTTGAAGAGGTGAAGGTGGGAAGGGGCTGTGTTGTACATGCAGAGGCCAGCCTGTGCAAAGACAGAGCCTGGAAATGGAGTGCTTCACTCCAGAAAGGAAGAGCAGCATGGCCCGACAGGAATGGAGCAGCCAGGAGGAGAAATAAGTTTAGGAAGGGAGTTGTTGGTCAGCTTGTGGAGAGGTTTATAGACGATGCTGAGGAATTGCTATTTTATGTGCAGCTAGATGATACAGTGGAGGGAACTCTGCACTTGGAATCAGAAAGACTTGGGTTCGAAACCTGATTCAGACATTTACCTTGGAAGGTCACTTATTCTCTCCTAGCCTCATTTTGCCATCTGTAAAAAGGGATTATTGTGTGGATAAAGTGAGATAATTTATATGAAATACTTTGTAAACTTTCACGTCTTCTGTGAATGATAGCTACTAGTTATTCTGTGACTGAGGACCATAGATTATATTGTAATATGCTATAGTATGATGTACTCTAAACTGACATAAAATAACATATTATGATGATAGTGGTGATGATGAAAATGATGCTGTTTATTCTTCATTTTTGAAGAGGACCAAATGACATCAGAGCTGATGACTAGCTTGGGAATTAGATTTCAGTGAGACAGAGTCGCACGAAGTCTCTGTTTTAAGAGCATAGATTAGATTGTAACATAATACAGTATAATGATAATAATGGCAGATATTAGCCCTAATGTCCCCACAGAGCCCTTGAAGGCTTTTTTTGGGCAACAGAGTGACAGGTTCAGTCCTAAACCTTAGAAAGATGATTTTGGTTGCTCTGGGGAAGGTGATGTGGAGGGAGGAGAGCCTAAGAGTCGGGAGACCACTGAACAATCCCCTGCAGCAGTCCAGACAAGGTCCTGAGTTCCTGAGCACTAGCATAATGGCCAAGTGTGGAGAGATGGGAAGGATGTTGAGTTGGTCCATTCCTTAACACCAACTGCTGGCTCATGGACTATTGGAGAGGAAGAGAAAGGGAAAAGGGAAAGATGATTCTTAGGAGATTTGGAACCTGGATATCTAGAAGGATGATGGTGCCCTCAACAGAAAGAGAGAAATTTGAAAAGGGGTTTGGGGGCAAAGGCGATGATTTCTCTCTGGAATGGGCTGAGATTAAGATGCCTCCAGACAGCTGGTGATGCAGGACTGGAGGTCAGAGAGCTCTGAAATGATCTGCATTACAAATGCGATTTGAACCCATGGCAGCTAGCAGTTGGGATCGCCACTAGTGAAAGTGTAAAGAAAAAAGCCTGACTAGGACAGAGGCTGCAGGAGCATTAGAGCTGGGGGGGGAGGTAGGAGAAATAGGTTGGAGATGCTTCATGGTCTTTTTAGAGCTACCAAGAAGGAGTGGCAGGATCAGCAGAACCTGCAGAGAGAAGGATCACAAATGCCAAAGAGAAGAGTGTGCCGAGGTGGTAGAGGGCAATGGTCTACACCAACTGCAGTGTGGTCACATTGGATGGGGACCAAGAAAACATTTCAAAATGGGATTGCCTTTGAGGATCAATGCTGTTGCATTCAATAAACATCCTCTGTGCCAACCAACTGCCTTGAATAGTAGAAATATTGGTTTGGTGTAGGGAACTGCTAGGGAACAAATCTCTGCCACTTGTGTTCTGAGAAAACATTCCAAAGCTGAGAGGAGGTGAATGTCTGCTGAGGTCGCCCAGTCAGGATATATCAGAAGCAAGAATAGAGCTCCCAGCTGTTGTGTTCTTTGACTCCAGCTCTTTACCCACCCTCCAATGATTCCTCTATAATAACAAGATATTGTAATTAGCATGGTCTTTCCAGAAATTGTGCATGTTTCCATTTGAAAACAGAATTATTTGCAAATAAAACCTAGTCCAAGTTTCCTTTGAATATTGGGAAGAAATTAATAGATAAAAGATTTTCGATAGCTTCAAAAAGTATTGCAGAATTCTGGGAAGATGACAGCTTAGACAGAGCAAATCTTAAGACCTTTGCACCCTTTCCACACTGAGATAGGAAGCAAAGCTCTTCGAGAAGAAAGAGGACCAAATCTAACAACAAGACAGAGCAGGGAGATCCTACTGCTGGATAGCTCAAGAGGTAAGTCAAAAAAAGGCTTGAATTCTTGAACTGTTGGGTCTAAGGGTATAGAAGGGGAATCCCAGGACCCCTCCCCCCATGGGCTGTGCAGTCTCCAGCTGCCCCTGAAATCTCTGGGAGAGTGGGCACACGGGCTGGGAGAGAGGGCCTTGCTGGTGCTGGACTTGGGAGCTGAACACAGGCACCAAGGAGGTGGCTAGAGGGGAAAGCCAGAGGAACACAGCAAAAAAATGCTCAGAAGATGGTGGTTTAGATGGAGCAAAATACACCTTTCCCATTTTCATGTCATTATATCCTTAGAAAAGAAGCCATCCTACCTGTAGTTTCCTCATTGAAAATGAGAGGAAGAATGAGAGGTTGTTTGCTGCTCAGAATTTAATCATATTTCAGTCTGAAAAAGGCTGAGCTTTTCAATAATTTCTTTGATTCTTATAAAAAAAGGAAATGCCATTCCTAATTTATAAAGAAGAACTCATTTATTTAGTATGGAGACAAATTTACTGTTTGTCAAAATCCACTGGGAGGTAATTATTGTTTATATAAGGCAGTTATATTTTGGAAAGAAAATTCTATTTATGCCCTTTGCATTAAGTACTGTCAGTTAATAAGGTCTTACTCTCAAATTCTCTAAGAAGCCTCATCTGATTTAAAATGTGGCAAGTTTCAGGTTCCATCCAATTTACATACTTGGTATTTCCGATGTTCTCTGAAGTTTTCAGTGCAACAGTTCCACCTGTTCTTTGGGAGATGTTCAAACCAAAGAATCTTATGTGTCTGGATGTTTTCAGTATTTTGTGTGGTTCCATTCCATGATAATCATTCAATTTTTCAGCATCTTTGCCCAGGAAATGACTTTGTTTTGTTCAGACCTTTCTGTCTGTTCTGATATTAATGTGGTTTTTGGAATGTAGAGTTGGTGACCATTTAGTTCAATCCTTTAACTTGGTAGGTGGGGAAACTGAGGTCCAGGAAGGGGAAAGGTCTTGCCTAAGATGATAGTCAGTTTCAAAGCCAAGACACAAACCCAGATCGTAGATTTATCAATCCATCACTCTTCCCAATGTGCCATGCTCTCTGCTTTAGGAATCAATTCCAGAATTATTTTTCTCCCTAATATTTTTAGGAGTTTAGGAATGAAGGAATTATGTTAATGACTTTTTGTGCTATTTTGGGAGGAATTTTGCTTTAAAAGCAAAATGTCCTGTCCACAATGGACTTCTCTCACTGGCCAGTCATTCTTTGCCCACAGCTAGACCCTTTTGCATGTGGGAGCTTGTGTAATACTAGCCTCATAAAGACTTCAAGCTTGACCTTTGCCTTGAGCATCCCACACAACCTTCACTTTGTGTGTTAAGTGGGAAGTGACCCAGATCGTATCCATTCCCTCTCAGCATTGACCAGACTTACTCATGAGTCATCCTTCAAGGGAATATAGCAGCTTTGTTTCTCCTTTGCAGTGTATCATGGCTCTAGCAGATAGCTTGTCTTCTATGCCTTCAAATGGTTTTGTTTTTTTCCCCAGCCTAAGGCCAATGATGCCTTAAGGAGCCATGATTCCAAGGAGCCCCTTTTGCAGACATTCTTGGAATTAGAGAACTTGGAGCTGGAAGGGCTCTATCTCCACGTCCTTCTGCTCCAGACTCCTGCCTGATGACAATTGGATGCCTACTTCCATACAAATACCTCTAGGGACAGAGAACTCACTCCCTTAAAAGGCGAATTATTGCTTTTCCTAAAACAGTTCTCATTGATTATTTTATTGTTATTGCTTTTCAGTCATTTTTTCAGCTATATCTGACTCTTTATGCCCCCATTTAGGGTTTTCTTGGCAGAGGTACTGTCCTGGTTTGTCATTTCTATTTCATTTTACAGATGAGGAAACTGAGGAAAACAAGGTTATGTGACTAGCCTAGGGTCACAAAGTAAGTGTCTGTGACTGGATTTGAACTCAGGTTCTCCTGACTCCTGGCCTGGCACTCAATCTAGCCACCCCAATAATGATGATAATGATGATGATAATAATGGCTACTAACACATGTAGAGAGCCATGATGTTGACTAGTGTTTTCTGTCCTATATCTTGTCAGGCTAGCCAGGGAAAGACCTCATAATAGAAATATTCTATTAAATGAGCTTTGTAAACCACAAACCATAATGCATGTTATGATTGCTGTTGTATTATTATAGACTTGATTGTGTCTCTGTGGCCATCATAGATAGTCTTTGGTGAGGGTAATTGATTCCATTGTTAAGGATTAGACGTATCTTAAAAATAAATTGTGGTTTAGTAAAAATGGGCATCCGAGAAGGGCCTGAGAGAATGCTGAGAACTTTGAAGTGTGATGATTGCTGCTATTTGGGGGTGAGGTGTGGGTGGAACTCTTTAAGTAGAAGCCTTGGGGTAACTGCGATGTGCTGTGTCCTGAAAAAAAAGAAGAATCCTTGAAGATGAAGCAACAGCATTCTTCTATAAAAATGAAGACGGGTAACCTTTGCTCGTAGAGGTATAATTTGGAGACTCCAAAGAGGGGCATCTATCCTCTAGCTAGAGAAACGTCTGACCGAAAACCGATTTGGCGATGTTTGGTTGGTATGCGGAAGTGGGTCCTAGGGAGGTACACTTGGCAGCTCGATCTGAAAAATGCGGTGAGATGGCGAGCATGAAGCCTCAAAGGAGGCCTTTTTAGCGGGGTAGTTGTGGAGCTTTATCTCAGATTGCGGAGAACTTAGAGATCTGGGGGAGGAAGATATTACAATCCTGGCTGTGTTTCTGCATTTTCTGCATTGAAACATTTTCTAAAATGTCCAGTTGTGAACTGCTGCCCCATCTAGCCTGGAAGAACATGGCGGTGTCTTTATCGATACAGTGAGAAAGGGGATTAGATGACCTCTGAGATCCCTTCTGGCTCTCCGTCTGGGATCTGATGACTTTCTCATCTTCAAGATCCCAGAAGGGTGTCTAGAGAAATGCCATCTCTTCCAAAATGGACTTTTAGTCATTCCAAATATGTCGTGGAAACTTGCCATCAGACACGGTTCAGTTACTGGAATTTATTATTTCTTGTTAGCGTTGTGCCAGCTTTCTGGTGAGATCTCCTCGTCCATCCTGGAGAGAGAGAAGCCATTGATGCAGGTTCCTTCCTCAAGGTGAAATAGCAATGACTGAATAGACAAATTAGTCATGTTCTTTATCTCTCTAAATAGCGATTCTCCAGAAGTTATTTAGTGCTTTCATGAAGCAGAAAAATATGTTTGACAAAAGGAATTCTGACAACAATCAGTCATAAACTCAAGGTAGAATTTTGAACAGAGCCTTATTTTCAAGATCGATAACTTTAATATATATTTCATGCAAATACTGAATTTCTGACGAGGCCTTAGAGTGGCTCCCATAGTTTAAAAGACTTGGGAGGTAAGGAAAAAAGAAGGGGAGAATACTTCATTTGCAGTCTTCTGTTTTCTAAGACACTGAGAGGGTGACTTTCAAAACAGACTATGTTAAAAAAAAACTCAATGATTTATTAGCATTTCTATATTATTACTTGGAGGAGAGCATGACTTCTCTTTGCCATTTTCCTTACTAAAGAGATCAGTAATCCTTCATGCCTCTAGAAGTGGATACCCGGGTGGTACAATGGTTAGAGCACTGGGCTTATAATCAGGAAGACCTGAGTCAAATCCAGCCTCAAATACTTACTAGTTTTGTGCTGACCTTGGGCCAGTCACTTAACTTCTGCCTGCCACAGTTTCCTAGGCTGTAAAGCAGGGATAATCGCACTTGCCTCCTCAGTGCTTCTGAATCTCAAATGAGATGATATCTGTTAAGCACTTAGCCCAGTGCCTGGCACATAGTACGTGTTTTAATCTTTTTCTTAGTGTACAATTCTGTTTGAATCAGTTTGGCTTTTTTACTTTGGTTCATCGTGAAAGCAACCAGAAAAGCCAATGCATTTTCACACTCAATAGAAGGTCTAGGCCTGACCACATCATAAATGAGGTCCCACATGATTTCTTGTAGCAATAGCAGCTTAATTGAATTACAGTTAGATAAATAATCTTCCTGATTCATTGGCAGTTTCTGAGTTTGGATAAGGGTAGAGTAATAGGAGCAAAGGTTGGGATTTGTAGAAAAGCTGCTTTTCTGCCCTTAAAGATGAAAAATTCTAATGGTCACTTTAAATTTAATGGCTTAGGGGAAGTGAGGTAGCTCAGTGGACAGAGAGCTAGGTCTGGAGACAGAAGGTCCTGGGTTCAAATATGACTTCAGATACTTCCTAGCTGTGTGACCCTGGCCAAGTCACGTAACCCCTATTGCCTAGCTTTACCAGTCTTCTGCCTTGGAACCAATATATAATATTGATTTTTTGATAGAAGGCAAGGGCTAAAAAAAAATAATAAATGCAGTCACTTAAATTTCTTCTGTTCCCTAGTTTTACTGCTCTTAGGCTTTAGAGTGAAACAAATACAAAAATTCTCTAGTCATTCATTTAGAGTCAAGGTTCTGGCCCTGAGGTATAAGAAACTTACCAGGGGAGTGCTGGGGAATATTTGGTAAATAACTATATTGTCCTATTGAAATCAGTCTGTTTTATTTCCTCTGCACATATGAGTGCAGAATCCAACTTAATTCCTTTCATTTTGAATAAGGGGAAAGCTTACTGACTGCCCAGAGACACGAGGATCCCCTTTACGCTTTAATATGATCTAGCTGGAAGAGTGTTGGTTTTGGGTTCAGAGGGTCTGAGTTCAGATTCAGTGTCTGTCATTTCCTGGGTGACGTTGGGCCAGACACTTAGTCACTCTCAACCTCACGTTTCCTCATCTCTCACTTGAGGGAGATGGAGCAGCTGATCTCTAGGGTCCCTTTCCAGTCTAAATCTTTGATGCTATGACCTCAAATGGATATGCCATCAGTATCCCATAGTGAGTCTGCCTAAAATGGGTCTCTTCTTATCTTCAAAGTTGGTCCTTCTCCAGACTTCCTCTCTCCGGAGATGCTACCTTTCTTGAAGTCATCCATGGCTCTTTCCACTTAATCCGCCATGGCCCAGTGGTTTCCAAGTCCTGTCATTTTTGTCTCCTTGGTCTCTGAATTTGCCTCTTTTTTCTACTCATAAAGCTGCCATCTTAGTTCAGATTTTTGGTGTGCTTTGGTTTCTTATGATAGTCTCCTAATTGGCCTCTCATCTTCCATTCTCTCTTGTCCCTAATCAATGGTCCAAATATTATTCTTTAGGCACAACTCTGACCATGCCATTCAGAAATCTCCCATGGTTCCTTTGGACCTTTAGAATAAAACACAGACTTCTCTGCTTTGTGTTCTCAGTCTTCTAGAGATTGATGTCAATTCAGGCTTATTTCATATGAGTTCCATTTAGACACTTGAAGACCCAGCCCAACAGGACTCTTGGCTTTTCCTTAAACTCAACATGCTACCTTCCATGGCTGTGTCCCATTACACCTTCACCTAGACCTTTTCATTCATGGACTTAGCCCATACCTGGAGTGTCTCCCTCTTGACCCCTTCTTCTTGGAATCTTGTTTCCTTTCAAATTGCTGGAGCTACTTCTTCCAATTTCAGTTGTATCTGACTCTCCATGATCTCTTTTGGGTGCTCTTAGTAGAGATATTGGAGAGGTTCACTACTTCCTTTTCCTATTCATTTTATAGATGAGGAATTGAAGCAAGCAGAGCTAAGTGACTCACCCAGGGTCACACAGCTAATCAGTATCTGAGGTCGGATTTGAACCTGGAAGATTCAATTCCATTGCCACTTCTTCCTCCATGAAGCCTTTCCCTAAGCTGACAGCCCTCTGCCTGACTGTGTCCTCCAATTTTAATGACTTTTTCTGACTCCTGCTTAGTTCATTTTACATCAGGCCATATAAGTCTTCATAATTTTCTCTGTTTCTTCATGTCCATCATGTCTTATGCTAGAGTGCCAGTCCTTTACATTCATGAACCACAACTTATTTAGCCATCTTCTAATGGACGGATGGTTGTCTATTCTCTTTACGATTCTGAAATGAATATTTATGTGTTCTACTTTGCTTTTAAAGGATTTTTGTCATTTGAAAAATATCATTATGCCATCAGGGAATATTCACACTTCCCCATTTTATATGGACTCCTGGGTTGTCCAGAAAATGTCTACTCATGGGGCAGACCAATCACTGATTTAGTTTGTCAAGTGGATGAAAAGATCTTCAGTTTCTCAAGTAAAGTCAAGATGATTAAGCACCTACTTTATGCCAGGCACTGTGTAAAGTACTGGGCTTGCAAGAAAAAATATGGTCCTTTTCCTCAAGGAGTGTCCAGTCTAATGGGGGAGACAACATATAAATAGCTATGAAAAAATAAATAGAGATAATCTTAGAGGGAAAACACTAGCATTTAGGGGAATCAGGAAAGTCTTCTGGCATAGGATGGGAATATATCTGGGATCTGAAGGAAGTCAAGGAAGCTAAGAGGTAATGATGAAGAGGGAGAGAATGCCAGGCCTGGGGACAGCCAATGAAAGTGCCCAGCATCAAGAAAAGGAGGCCAGTGTCACTGGACTCCAGAGTATGTTCAGGGGAGAGAAGTCTATGAAAACTTGAAAAATGGAGTGGGCCAAGTTATAGAGAGATTGGAAAGCTAAACTGAAGATTTTCTATTTTATCCTCTAAGTAACAGAGAGCCACTGAAGTTTATTCATTTGAGGCAGAAGTGTGGGACAGGGTAGCAACGTCTGATCTGTGCTTTAAGAAAATCAGCTTGACCACTCAATGAAGAATGGGCTGGATTTGGGAGAGGCTTGAGGCTGGGAAGCTGAGGAGCTGCTATTCCAATAGTCCAGGCTTGGGATGATAAGGGGCTGTGCCAGGAAAGGACAGTCTCAGGGGGAGAGAAGGGGACATTTGGAGAGATGCTGCAGAAGGGAAGTCAGGAGGACTTGGCAACAGCTCAGACATGGCAGATAAGAGAGAGTGGGGAGCCCAGGAGGACTCCTAGAGTGTGAACCTGAAGGACTGGGAAGATTGGGGTGCCGCTGACAGAAACAGGGAAATTTGGATGCTCTGACGTCCTAATCTAGCATCATCTTTCAGGAGTATTATGGCCATTTTCCCAAACTGAAGACTGTTTCCAGGAGGAAAGAATCTCATATGTTATGCTATTCTTAGAATATATCATATTATGAACTAGAAAGTGAAGAAAAAAATCATGGTCTGGGATATTTAAATTTGAGTAGGGATCAAGTAGGAAAAGGCCTAGTCAGCACACAGAGAATATTATCTCTTGGTTCTAGTCTAGTTCCAACAGTAAGAACTGTGGCACAGGACAGCTAAGTGGTGCGGTGGGTAGAGCACCTGCCCTGGAGTCAGCATGACCTGAGTTTAAATCTGGCCTCAGACACTATCTGTGTGCTCCTAGACAGGTCACTTAACCCCATTTGCCTCAGTTTCCTCACCTATCAAATGAACTTGAAAAGAAAAATGGCAGATCATTCTGGTCTCTGCCAAGAAAACCCCATATGAGGTCAGAGAGAATCAGACACAATTGAACAACACCAGTTTAGGTTTCAGTATGTCACTTTTGGATCCATTTTGGGGTAATAATTTTCATAGTATTGCATGATGGTTTTATCAGAAAAAAATTCACACCTTTACCCTTAACTCTGTAACTTTTAAATGTTTGCATTCTTGCCTGCTGTGATCATGTCTTGGGGGCCCCAAATGTTTTCCTTTGGGAAACGGGTCTTTTCCAGGGCTTAGGTAACTTTTAAATAGGTTCTCTATGTAGAATTTCTCCTCCTGGCTGCGTTGTGACCCCCCTGCTGTAAAGTGAGCCCTGTGGCCACACAGAATAAGCTGGACTGAGGCAAGGTTACCCCACAGTGAGATCCCAACCTGCCGGACGTCTCTAGAGACAGTTTGGAGAAGAATCTGCTCCTCATTTATGTGATGCCTTTCATAGTATGTAGACATGCTCATTGCATTCATTTCATTGAGATCTCTAAATATGTTTTCAATTTGGGTCTTTTAAAGGGAAAATGCTTTCTTTTGGGTCCTTACGGCTTTCAGTTTTTGAGTTTCTGTTGTCCTTTGTGCACAGGTCATCGATTTTGCTTGTAAAGCTCGGGGCGTGAGTTGATTGCTGATTCGCCCTGCATTAGAGAATGTAGTAAAAGCTTAGAGATGGGCTGAAAACTTTGGAAAAACTTTAAAAAGCCTTTCCCTAAGAGAAAATCTATTTCCAATCTATTTCTGCATTTATCTTCCTGTCCTTATGGACATTTCCAAGTTGTATTTTTCCCCAGCCAGCTAGAAATAGGGTTCTTTATGGGTGACACTGTGGCTATTTTAGTCTAAAATGAACATCCCAACTAGAAAGTTATTTTAAGTGGCAAAGAAATGGGAAGCTCCCTTAAAAAAAGAAAAAAGGAAAAGAAGAAAGAATTATTTGCTTTTCATATAAGCATCTGCAGCCATAAAAAAGAGAGACACACCGAAGTGCCTGTTATGCAAACTAAAAATGATGACTTTCATATTATCTTTCTTAAATTTCAGTCTTATTTCTGACTTCATGTCCATATTCCCTGTTTGGTCACTTAAAAATGACTGAAGTTTAGAAGGGAAAAAACTTATTTCCCCAAGGTCATTTTTCAAAGATCTTAGTGAGGTGGGTGCTTTTTTAATTGGTGCTGAAGACTTGTATTTTGAGGAAAATAAGGCTTGAAAATATCCTGCATGCAAGTCCTGTCCTTGCTGTGTTTGTGGGGTTATGGGAAAGAAAAGACCATTCCAGCCTTTGAATTGCTCTTTGAATTGTGCATAAACATGAAGCCCATCATAGGTATATCTCTAAGCTGTACTTACAATTGATAGCTGTACTCCCTGCCCCAATTGAACAGGTTTTAGAGGATAAACTCCTATAGAGAGAAGTAGAGTGATGGTTACAAGAAGGTGGTGCCATAGTGCACTGAATGCCAGGCTGGAGTCAGGAAGATCTGAGAGTTCAAATTTAGCCTCAGACACTTATTAGCTCTATGATTCTGGGAAAATCACTTAACCTTTGCCAACCTCAGTTTCCTCATCTGTAAAATGGGATAACAAAAGCAGTTGTGTCTCAGGGTGATTGTAAAGATAAAATAGGATAATGTTTGTAAAGTATTTTGTAAACTTTATAACATTATATTAATGCCAGTCATCATTGTTGTCGTCTCCTCCTCCTCCCTCTTCTTTTCCTTCTTCTTCTTCTTCTTCTTCTTCTCCTCCTCTTCTTCCTTCTTCTCAGAGTGGTTGAGTGGCACAAACATGAGTTATGTTATTGGTTGCCCTCAGTGTGAGATCTTTGGGCAATAACCAACAGTTAGAAGAAAGCAGCTTTACCAATATGACCATTTTTACAATAAATGAAGCAAGAAATATTCTGACTGTGAGGAGATTTCAGCTTACTGGAAGGGTGGCCTGGAATTTCTCCTCATGGAGGAGAATCAGAGATTAGTGTGGTTTTGTCCACAGACAGCAAAAACATATTTCCCCCCTGGCCTGGCAGTCCTTCTATTGAAGGTAGTTGGGGTTGACCATGAAGATGTCTGAAGATCAAGTAGCAGCAGTATGTCACTGAAGAAAATCTACAAATAAACTGAGAATATCCTCCCAACCCAGTTGCTCTGGACCTTAACTTGAAGGCACGAGTGTGGTCAAAAGTGGTGCCTCAGGTGGAAAATGTATTGGACAATAAAATGGAAGAGGCCCAAGAAGAGGCCAAGGGTTTATCGATCATTCGGAAGCCTCCCAGCCATATACTGTTGGTAGTTTCAAGAACAAAGTTTGACCTTGTGGGGCATGGTTGTTGCCAAAGCAACATGGTCCCCCTAAATGAAAATGGCCACTTGTCAGTAGGAAAGGTTGTTCAGAATGAGCTGTGTCTTTGCAGGCAGTCGATGGACTGGTTGAAGTCAAGGATAAATTTGGGAAGATGCTGAGTGTGATTGTATTAGCTCCATGGTGAGAAACTCTTGGCTATGGTAAATGGGGAATGGATGAAAGTAAAGACTTTGACTCTTGTTAGGGCTTTTTGTTAGAGAAACAAAGTCCATACAAAATGCCCTTCCCCAAAAGAGCCTTTATGAGGCCTCAGCCGATAAACATTCAGTCTGATAGCAGAGTTAATTTGTATTCAGCTGCCTGTTACATATTTCTATTTATTAACTTTATATTTGTGTTGTATATGTGTTTTATTTGTACTTTGTTGAATGTGGGTTCTTTATCACCAGGGACTTTCATTCTTGGTGCTTGTATCCCCAGCAGCTAGCACAGTGCCTGGCACCTAGGAGGCACTTAGTAAATGTCTTTTGGTTGATTAAATGCAAGAAAGGCAGCTAGTTGTAACCCTGGTTTGAAATACAAGCCCATAGGAAAATACAATCCATGGAAACTGAGGCCACAGCAAGCTAGGCATGAGCATTCCCAGAAGTCAGACCATCCCAAGAGCATTTGTATGTGAAACTACAGATGCAACCAGTAGAGGCAAAGTGGAAACAATCCACCAGCATTCCTGTGTGAGGTGTCATTGCCATGGCCAATGATGGTCAAACCAACCCAGTTTTCTTCTGACTCCCAAGGCCTTGTTCTTTTAACTCTGTGACCCAAAGGACCACGGAGAGAGGCTTGGTGGGTAGGAATAAAGTGTTGTATGCTTCCAACAATGACTCATGCACCAAGGGACCAGGGGGTGTGAGGAACTATCCAGAAATGAGGGAATCCATGAAGTAGGTTCAACAATTACCCAGCATCCAGCCAAGAGCAAAGAGTTTGTGTTGGGCAGATGAGTGCCACATTGGAACTGATGGGCTCTTAAAAGACCCAAGATGAAGGTCAGTGGCATGGAGGAGAGATCCTTAAGGGGGATTTATGAAAGGATTTAGGGTGGTGTCAGATAACCTGAGAAGATATGGATGGGCCACTCTATAGCCCATATAGAAGAAGTGCTTTTATTGAAGAGATCTCAGCTCTCTTCATGTTGAAATTAGGCCATGAACAGTCATCAGAATAAGTCCAGTTAAAGGGACCAATAAAAAGAACCTGTTCTGTTAGGAGAGAATAGAATTCTATTGCTCATTCATCTCACATTTAAGAGGAAACTTAGAATTAGAATTCTTTCTTTCTCTTTCCTCCCCTCCTTTTCTCTCCATTCCATTCCCTCTCGCATTCCTTCCTTCCCTCCTTCTTTCCTTTTTTATTTTTTGTTTTAATTTTGAAGCATTTTCCAGGCAGTCATATTTGAAATTTGCAATTTTTCTTGCATGGATGCTCTGATAGTCTTTCATTGTTATGGCTATTCCTATTATGGAGGTGCCAGATGGGGATTCAGCCTGAGAGTTACGGGGACCTGGATTTAAGTCTCTTCTCTCACACACACTGGGGTGGTCACGGGCCTCTCAGCACCTCAGGCAGCTGTCTAAGTCTGTGCATGGAGAGGGGGTTTTGTCACTGAGGTTCCCTCTGTCCATAAACTCCCAGGTCTAGTCTAAAAGAAAAGCAGACACCGGGAATGAAAGACATCTTGTCCATCCACTTTCTTTTCCTGTACAGTCTCAGAATGTCAATATGATATGCATGGGGTCAGCTAGGTTGCACGGTGGGTAGAGCACTACGTCTGGAATTGGGAAGACCTGGATTCAAATCCAACCTCAGTCAATTATTAGTTGTGTGACCCTGGATAAAACTCACTTAAACTCTTCTTATCCATAAAATGAGAGCTTTGGATCCAGTGGCCTCTGAAATCACTTTCAGGGAAGTCCCTTGATCCAGTTATCTCCTGTGAGATCATGAAACAGGTTTTATTTTCGTTTATTATTTTTTAAATGCCAAAGTTGTAGAAGTCACAACCATTCGAAAATGTGAGCTCTGTCTTGGCAGTCCTGCGTCAAGTCTGTATTTGTCAAAACGACTAACATTTTTCTAGAGGACACGTCAGTAAATATGGGTGTGTTCCCAATCAGTCATGAGAATGGGACCCTCGTTCTTAGATATTCGGCCAACACTCTATGGTTTTTGTCTGACTTGCCAATCCTGCCCAGGCACCATTTCCAACAGGTAGCCCTCCCAGATCCCCCCCGATTTTCAGTGTACTCTTCCCCTCTCACTGATCATGTTTCTGCTCCTCTGCTGACATGTCTGCAATAGAAGATGGGCTCCTCGGGCTCTTTACATTCCCAAAGCCTCATACGTGATAAACATTGAATTAGCTCGAGTAGGCTTGAATGTCACATTGAACGTCATTGGGAAAAGAGCAATGAGGCAGAAGAGAATTCTGGATAAAATGTTCTGGGAAATTACATGGAGGGAAAGAGAATGTTTTTAGCCGTGGAGAGGTGGGAAGTTTGCCCAGAGGAGGCAGCACCTCGACTAGACCTTAGAGCAAGAGGAGTCTACTGGCCCGTCTGGCTGAGGAGGAAGGAGGGCAGCCTGGGCAGATTCTCAGACCGGGGAGATGACACGTTGGGTCGGAGTCATCTTCTTTTCCTGGAACGTAGACTCTTTGGATGAGAGTAAAGTGGAGGAAATCTGGAAAGGTTAATTGGAACCAGATGGTGGAGGCTTTTGCCTGCCAAACTAAAGAATTTGCATGTTATCCTATAGGAAGCAGGGAACCGCCAAAGGTTTATGTTCCTAGGGTGGGGGGGGGCTGGATTCTGACAGGGACCCTTAGTTTCCATGAATTAGAGCAGGGGTTCCCAAACTTTTTTGGCCTACCACCCTCTTTCCAGAAAAAATATGACTTAGCCCCTGGAAATTAATTTTTTAAAAAATTCTAATAGCAATTAATAGGAAAGATAAATGCACCTGTGGCCATCACCGCCTCCCCGGAAAATGGCAGCACCCACCAGGGGGCAGTGGTGCCCACTTTGGGAATCACTGAATTAGAGGCTTTTCCCCTAGTAATAACTACCCTGTATTCTTTCCTGGTGAGAACTTTTGGATTATTGCATTCAGCTCTGAGCATGACAAGAAAAGATTATATATATGTACATACACACTCATGCATCCCGTGTGTGTGTGTGTGTGTGTGTGGAGAGAGAGAGAGAGAGAGAGAGAGAGAGAGAGAGAGAGAGAGAGAGAGAGAGAGAGATGCAAAAATAGGGTGCCAATGGGTTCCCACTTATTGCACTTATTGGAAATCTGCAAATGGAGGCCAGGTGTTGGCAATATTGTAGAAGGAGTTTTGTCCAGGGATACATAAACTTGACACATCCTTGTGTCTTTTTAAATTGGAGATTCTGCAGTTCTGTGTTTAGTATCCAACATTAAAGCCTCCATAAGAAGACGTCCTGTAAGCACACTGCATCCGCATCCTCATACTATCCTTGAGATTTACTCCCATGAAAGTATAGTTTGTAATTAATACCTTTATTTAAATCATTAAAACCCATTGAAAAGTCTATGAAAAACTTGACCTTTTATCAGTGCCTTTAGGACACTGTTGTTGGATGCTAATGCAGTTATTACTCTCCAATAAATGCCGTATCCTTTCATCCACTGCCTCCCTACTTCCTGATGTAATCTATATAGTTACATAGTGAACGTGGCTTGCATGACTTGTTCTGCCTGTAAATATGGGAATAGGGATAGGAACTGGATCTGTAATTACATGATATTTGCAAGCCTTAAAGTATTCAGTAGATTGACTTTCTCTTTCCCCCTCATCCCCTCTCTTATCCATACGTATATAGTCATTTCCAGTCATGTCCAACTTCACAACACCGTTTGGATTTCCTTGGCACAGATCCTGGAATGGTTGGCCATTTCCTTCTCCAGCTCATTTTGCAGATGAGGAAACTGAGGCAAACAGATTAAGTGACTTTCCCAGGGTCACACAGCTAGCAAGTATCTGAGGTCAGATTTGAACTCAGGTTTTCCTTACTCCAAGTCAAGCACTCTATCTGTCCACTCCTTCACCTACCTGCCCCTACATATACCACAAAGTCTAAGATGGGGATCTTCTTAGGCATCATGGTTCATACATTTAGTTGCCATCTTTCTCTTTTGTTTGTGGAATAGCTTTATTAGACCAATAAAAATCAGTCAGGGGGGGCAGTTGGGTAGCTCAGTGGAGTGAGAGCCAGGCCTAGAGATGGGAGGTCCTGGGTTCAAATCTGGCCTCAGCCACTTCCCAGCTGTGTGACCCTGGGCAAGTCACTTGACCCCCATTGCCCACCCTTACCAATCTTCCACCTATGAGACAATACACAGAAGTTAAGGGTTTAAAAAAATAATAAAAATAAAAATCAGTCAGGCATGTGGGAAATTCTTTGAGGAATGAACTAGACAAGCAGTCATTGACATTTCTTCTCCATTTCTGTGATTGAGTAAACCCCAATGTTTGACCATTCAACCAAGGGCCAGGATGCAGAGGAGATCAGGGGCGAATTTCCCCATTGGCAAATTGAGTATTACACACAGAACAGCAATAAAAAGCATGTGATAAGTGTCTTGATTCCATTATAACTATTTAGCGTATCTACCTGATACACCAAGAATTGGAGAGGAAGAAAATGAATCCATTGGAAAGAAGGCATCACCTTCCCCACTTTTGCTCCCAGAAGAATGAGCCTGGGAGTTCTTGCCATTTTAATGGATGAAGTTTGGTAAAGACCTTGCAAGGAGAACTCTAAGGGTTTGCTTGCCTCGAAGAAAACAGATAATTATTACCATATACAACTTTAAAAAATAGTATGGAAATAGTTTTTCATGGGAAATTAACAACCAAAGCCACAGATATTTGTGGTTGTTCATATGGAAATTGCTCAGCTATAACAAGATTGCTCCAGGCAGACAGAAAATAGTCAGTCATTTGTAGAAGCTGTTACTTTCAGAGTTTAGGATTAGGACTGTGGAATGTATGTAGGAACTGGGCCTGTAGACATAGTGGTCTGTGTGGCTGGAACGAGCACTTCTTTTCCAGATTGTTGAAATCACTGATGAGACAGACAGGCAGACAGACAGACAGAGACAGAGAGACAGAGACAGAGAGTGTGTGTGTGTTCTGTTGTGTTTGTTTTTTTTTTTAAGAAGGTGATAAGATGGCCCTATGCCTCATCAATTTTATGTGAAGTCCAATGTTCCCAGATAGTTACTTAAGTGTTCTTCTCAAGTCAGTTGATCCTTCAAGGAACGAGGGAATTGTTTGGTGGTCTTTGGGTCCATAATTGTTGCCAGCTGAAATGGGAATCACAGAGAGGTTGAAGGCACTTTCACAAATAACACTTCACATAATTATAAGGCATGAAGCTCGATGTATAGTTTACATAATAAAGTCTTACCTAACCACAAATCGTTCAAGGCCCCTCTAATCGATGTCTCTGCAGAGATATACATTAACCCTCTGCTCTGCCCTATACTGTAGTCCTTGAGTTTTATTAAAACCGTCTGTCTGTGTATTTGAATTTGTGCCTGTTTAAAAAAAAATCCTTGTTGCAGATTTTCTGTTTTGATGTCTTCAATTCAAAGAGCATGTTAAATTAATGATAAAAGCATGACTTAAACTAACAAAGCAAAGGCCAGAGAATCATCCTTGTTTACCCAATGGAAGCCCTGGGATCTTGGCATATAGGATTTGCAAACCAAGATGACATTGGCCGAGGGCTCTTTGTGTTATTTTTATTTTCTGTTTGAATATAGGTGTGTCCCATGTGGAGTAAACTTGATATGAAAAGTCAGACTTTCCAAACAAATCAATTAGGGAAGTGTACCATTTTAGAATCACATACAAAACGTATCTACAGCTTCCAAATTAGTAGACCACAGGGTTCTTTGAAGTGGCAAAGCCCTTCAGCCAAAGGTATCGAATTAGACTTACCAGCACCCAGGGCCAGAGCCATGCCTTCTTCACCTTTCTCTTCCCCAGGAGCCAGAAGAACACCTTGCCCATCATCTTTTAGTTGAATTTAATTACTGAGTTAGAGAGAGCCCTGGATTTGGTGTCGGAATGTTTCTGCTTTTGAATCTTGACTTGTTATTTGTTTCCTATCTGTGTGACTCTGGACAAGTTACTTAACCTACATAAAACTCAGGCCCAAGGAGAGGGTTTGACAACGTGACGTAAAGGGTTCCTTTTACCATTTTCTTATCTGAAAAATGAAGATGAGAGAGAAGGTCATCCCTAAGGTTCTGCCTATCTTTAATATTCCATGAGAAAAGTCTTAGAAACAAAACATCTCATCTTATCCCTTACACAAAGCAGGGCCCTTCTTCCTCTATGAAGGCTGAACAAAGTCCAGAAGCCTGACTCACCGTGGGGATGATGGAGTAGATTCCAATAGAAGTGAAAGTTCAAGGATTGCCATTGAAAGACAGGAGCCCAATCCACATCTATCCATGAACTGACTGTGTGTGAGTTGAGCTTGGACTTGTTCCTGGGTCCTCAAGATCAGGGAGCACTCCTTGAAGTTTGAAGGAGATCATCCAAGGACAAAATAAAGGGATGACTTTTTGGCCTGGTCTCTATGAGAGATTTAGAAGTCACCATCCCAGGGGACTAAAAGTCAATTAGTTAGTCAGTCAATGATCATTAATATCCAGTATGTGTCAGCCATGCCCTGGGCTTTGGGGTAAAAGAAAAACAGCTCTTGCCTTCAAGATGCTTATATTCTAACGAGAAAGATAGACTACATGTATGTAAATTAGAAAGCGTCCCTTCTGGGTATGCCACCAACTTGCACTTACCTAGGAGGGTTGGTTTTGTAGAGGGAGATGGCCACCTCTGGTTTTAGGAGTCGCCATGTAGGTCCTTATTCTGAACCCGGTAACTTAAGAGGCCCCAGAGGTGTGCGTCCCATGAACAGCCAGGAGACGCGATTAGCTCTTAAGCGAAGAGATTTGCTAAGAGGATAGAGTAAAAACACCAACTACAAAAACCCTTCATCCTGGGGTAAAGAATCCCCCAAACAGAGCATGCACAGGAAGATGGCATCCCACTTAGAGCTCAGCGCGAGGAAGACACACATTTGTGGCAAGAAAAACTCAGAAATCCAGGTCATTCCAGTTCACGTGGAATTCCTCCAGTTCATTATTCCTTTGAGCACAAAAGTATTCCATCACCAACAAATACCACAATTTGTTTAGCCATTCCCCAATCGAAGGACATTCTCTCATTTTCCAATTTTTTGCCACCACAAAGAGCATAGCTATAAAAATTTCTGTACACATCTTTTTCCCTAAGATCTCTTTGGGGTATAATCCAAGCAGGGCTATGGCTGGATCGAAAGGAAGCTAATCTTTTAAAGCCCTTTGGGCATAGTTCCAAATTGCCATCCAAAAACATTGGATCAGTTCACAACTCCACCAGCAATGCATTAATGTCCCAATTTCGCCACATCTCCTCCAACATTCATTACTCTCCCCTGTTGTCATTTTAGTCAATCTGCTAGGTGTGAGGTGATACCTCAGAGTTGTTTTGATTTGCATTTCTCTAATTATTAGAGAATTAGAACACTTTCTCATGTGCTTATTGATAGTTTTGATTTCTTTATCTAAGAATTGCCTATTCATGTCCCTTGCCCATTTATTGATTGGGGGATGGCTTGATTTTTTTTGTACAATTGATTTAGCTCCTTGTATATTTGAGTAATTAGACCTTTGTCTGAGTTTTTTGTTATAAAGATTTTTCCCAATTTGTTGCTTCCCTTCTAATTTTGGTTATGTCTGTTTATGTCTAGCATTGGTTTTGTCTGTACAAAAACTTTTTAATTTAATGTAGTCAGAATTATTTATTTTACATTTTCTGATTTTTTTCTAACTCTTGCTTGTTTTTAAAATCTTTCCCTTCCCATAGATCTGACAGGTATACTATTCTATGCTCACCCAATTTACCTATAGTTTCCTTCTTTACATTCAAGTCATTCACCAATTCTGAGTTATCTTGGTATAGGATGTGAGATGTTGATCTAAGCCCAATCTCTCCCACATTGTTTTCCAATGTTCCCAGCAGTTTTTGTCAAATATTGGATTTTTGTCCCAGAAGCTGGGTTCTTTGGGTTTATCATAGGCTATCTTGGTGAGGTCCCTTACCCCAAGTCTATTCCACTGGTCCTCCCTTCTGTCTCTTCGCCAGTACCATATTGTTTTTTTTTTTATTTCTAGTTTGAATATTTTCCAATAGTTACATATTTCATGTTCTTTCCCTCTTCCCCAGACCCTCCTAAACCCACTTAGCTGATGCACAATTCCACTGGATTTTACATGTATCACTGATCAAGACCTAATTCCATATTATTGATAGTTGGACTAGAGTTATCGTTTAGTGTCTACATCCCCAATACTATCCCCATCAGCCCATGTGTTCAAGCAGTTGTTTTTCTTCTGTGATTCTGCTCCCACAGTTCTTCCTCTGAATGTGGCTAGTTTTCTTTCTCATAAGTCCCTCAGCCTTGCTCTGGATCCTTGCATTGCTGCTAGTAGAGAAGTCTGTTACATTGATTGTACCACAATGTATCCGTCTCTGTGTACAATGTTCTCCTGGTTCTGCTCCTTTCACTCTGCATCAATTCCTCCAGGCCTTTCCAGTTCACATGGAATTCCTCCAGGTCTTTATTCCTTTGAGCACAATAGTATATGTGATGCAAGGTGGTTAACAGAAATTTTTTGCTTCTGTAATTTCTAACGGTCACAAAAAGTCAGTTAAACAACTTAGAATCTTCAGAAAGTCAGTTGGAACTTGAAACTATAAATAGAGGTAAAGTTCCAACTGACAAGGCTTTTGCCTTCTGGCTTTCGCTGTGGCTGGAGGCTTTTGCTTTGGCTTAACCTGTTGGCTTTGACCTAATTGCATCAGCCTTGGCCTGTGCTTATTTCATCTTGGGGAAATTTGGACCTATCTCATTTCTCTGCGCCTCTCCCTGATCTCCCATCTCCATCCCTCCCCTTCCCTGAATTTCCTTTGGGTCCTGGTGGAAGGGAGGGCTTGGTGATTAGACATTTCGGGTTTAGTTTCTATAGGCTAGTAGAGTATCCTCAAATAAATTACCCCTAGATCTAATGATTTGATAAAGACTTTTCTTAAAAGGCAGTCAAATCTTCCTGACTGGGAGAGTCCGGCTTTCTCTTTCTAACCTCTCTGCGACCCATCCCCCACCCTCACCCTCTCCCTAGCAGCAGTTAGAAAACCCCTCCTCCCTCCCCCCTTCTGACTGACCCTGGTATGAATACATCCCCTTGTTACCTACTTAAACCCTCTAGTGAAAATGTCAAAAATTAAGACAAGGGCTCAAGGGGAAGGAATCATTTTTCTTCTATTTCCTTGAGGGGAGCTGGGGGCATCCATCTTGACAGGAAGTACCTACCCAAGACTTCCTCCAGCCATCAGTTTGACTGGCAGGGAGGGGCCCTCTCGACTCCTCCCTCAAGAGACTGGAGAAACTAACAAGAGAAACCCTCCAGTCAAACCTAAACATTTCTTACTGGCCCTAATTTCCTCCCTGTTTCCTCTGTCTCAAGCCTCTGAGAATAAACCTGTTTGTGCTGCCTCTCCTACATACCCCATTTCCCTTATCTCCTATATACCCTCCCATACCTTCATTCCTCCTCCAATCACATTATAATCCCCTAATATCCCCTTTATTCTTCCTCAGGCATTCTTTTATAGCCCTTTGAGCATGATTCCAAATTGCCAGCCAGAATGGCTGGATCAGTTCACAACTCCACCAGCAATGCATTAATGTCCCAATTTTGCCACATCCCCTCCAACACTCATTACTCTCCCCTGCTATCATTTTAGCCAATCTGCTAGGTGTGAGGTGATACCTCAGAGTTGTTTTGATTTGCATTGCTCTAATTATTAGAGATTTAGAACACTTTCTCATGTGCGTATTGATAGTTTTGATTTCTTTATCTGTAAATTGCCTGTTCGTGTTCTTTGCCCATTTATCGATTGGGGGATGGCTTGCTTTTTTGTATAATTGATTTGGCTTCTTGTATATTTGAGTAATTAAACCTTTGTCTGAGTTTTTTTGTTATAAAGATTTTTCCCCAATTTGTTGCTTCCCTTCTAATTTTGGTAGCATTGGTTTTGCCTGTACAAACCCTTTTTAGTTTAATGTAATCAAAATTATTTATTTTACATTTTGTGATTTTTTCTAACTCTTCTTGGTTTTAAAACCTTTCCTTTCCCAGAGATCTGATAAGTATACTATTCTGTGTTCACCTAATTTACTTATAGTTTTCTTCTTTATATTCAAGTCATTCACCCATTCTGAGTTTATCTGGGTATAGGGTGTGAGATGTTGATCTAGGCCCAATCTCTCCCATATTATTTTCCAATTTTCCCAGCAGTTTTTGTCAAATAGTGGGGTTTTGTCCCAAAGACTGGGTTCTTTGGATTTATCAAAGACTATCTTGCTGAGTTTGCTTACCCCTAGTCTATTCCACTGATCCTCCCTTCTGTCTCTTCATCAGTTCCATATTGTTTTGATGACTACTACTTTATAGTACAGTTTAAGATCTGGTACTGCAAGGCCACCTTCCTTCATATTTTTTTTCATTATTTTCCTTGATATTCTTGGTCTTTTGTTCTTCCAAATGAACTTTGTTATAGTTTTGTTTTTTTTTTCTAATTCAGTAAAAAAGTTTTTTGGTAATTTGATAAATATGGTACTAAATAAGTAAAATAATTTGGGTAGGATGGTCATTTTTATTATGTTAGCTTGTCCTACCCATGAGCACTCAATGTTTTTCCAATTGTTTAGATCTAGTTTTAATTGTGTGGAAAGGGTTTTGTAGTTTTGTTCATATAATTCCTGTGTTTGTCTTGGCAGATAGATTGCTAAGTATTTTATATTCTCTAGGGTGATTTTAAATGGAATTTCTCTTTTTAACTCTTCCTGCTGAGATGTGTTGGAAATATATGGGAATGCTGATGATTTATGTGCGTTCATTTTGTATCCTGCAACTTTGCTAAAGTTGTTATTTCCACTAACTTTTTAGTTGATTCTCTTGGATTTTTTAAGTAGAACATCATATCATCTGCAAAAAGTGATAGCTTGGTCTCCTCAATGCTTATTTTAATACCTCAATTTATTTTTCTTCTCTAATTGCTACTGCTAGTTTTTCCAGTACAATGTTAAATAATAGAGATGAAAATGGGCATCCTTGTTTCACTCCTGATCTTATTGGGAATGCTTTTAATTTATCCCCATTGCATATGATGTTTGTTGATGGTTTTAGACATAGACCATTTATTATTTTTAGGAAAGGCCCTTCTATTCCTATACTTTCTAGTGTTTTCAGTAGGAATGTGTGTTGTATTTTGTCAAAGGCTTTTTCAGCATCTATTGAGATAATCATGTGGTTTTTGTTGGTTTGCTTGTTGATATGGTCAATTATGTGAATGGTTTTCCTAATGTTGAACCATCCTTGCATTCCTCATATAAATCCCACCTGATCATAATGAATAACCCTCGTGATCACTTGCTTGAATCTTTTTGCTTGTATTTTGTTTAAGATTTTTGCATCTATGTTCATTAGGGAGATTGGTCTGTAGTTTGCTTCCTCTGTTTTTGATCTACCTGGATTTGAGATCAGTACCATATTTGTGTCATAAAAGAAGTTTCGTAGAACTCCTTGTTTGCTTTTTATGTCAAATAGTTTGCATAGTATTTGGTTTAGTTGTTCTTTGAAGGGTTGATAGAATTCACTTGTGAATCCATCAGGCCTTGGCGATTTTTTCTTAGGGAGTACTTTGATGGCTTGTTCAGTTTCTTTTTCTGATATCGGATTATTTAGGTATTCTATTTCTTCTGCTGTTAATCTAGGCAGTTTATATTTTTGAAAATATTCATCCATATCATCTAGATTGCTATATTTATTACCATATATTTGGGCAAAATGTTTAATGATTGCCTTGATTTCCTCTTCATTAGAGGTGAGGTCTACCTTTTCATCTTTTATATTGATAATTTGGTTTTCTTCTTTCTTTTTTTTAAATTAGATTGACCAGTACTTTGTCAATTTTATTTATTTTTTCAAAGTACCAGTTTCTAGTCTTATTAATCAATTCAATAGTTCTTTTACTTTCAATTTTATTGATTTCTCCTTTGATTTTTATAATCTCTAATTTAGTTTTTAACTGGGGATTTTAAATTTGTTCCCTTTCTAATTTTTTGATTTGCATGCTCAGTTCATTGATCTTTGCCCTCTCAAACTTGTTATTATATACACTTAAGGATATAAATTTCCTCCTGAGTACTGCTTTAGCTGCATCCTACAGATTTTGGGAGAATGTGTCATCATTGTCATTCTCTTCAATGAAATTATTAATTGTTTCGATGATTTGTTCTTCATATGATTTTGGAGAATCATATTATTTACTTTCCAGTTAGTTTTTGATTTGCCTGTCCATGTGCCCTTACTAATTATTTTTATTGCATTATGATCTGAAAAGTTTACATTTATTATTTCTGCTCTTCTTGCATTTGTTTGCCATGTTTCTGTGCCCTAGTACATGGTCAGTCTTTGTGAATGTACCTTGTGCAGCTGAAAAGAAGGTGTAAATTTGAAGGAGTAAGAAAAATAGGATAATCTATATCACACAAAGAGGACATGGGAAAGGGAGGGGATGAATACTATTATAAGAAGGAGAGGAAGAGAGCATTAATAGGAAATACTTAAACCTTAGTCTCAGAGGAAATAATCCTGAGAGGGAAGAGGAGCTAGATCCATTGGGATATCAAATTCTATATAACCCTCCTTTGCTGTCCGCACTGTTCTCTGGATTTTTTCTGTGTAAAAGTTATCAAGTGTTAAAGCTTTCTTCTTGACCTTTCTCTTGGGTAGTTTCTGGTCCTTGCTTGTCATTATTATTATGCTGTTTTCTTTCTCAGTCAGAAGTCTGGGTGAGGCAGGCAGGTTCTCTGTCTATAGAGTTATGGAGCAGTTTTTGCCTGACTCACAGCATAGTGCTGCTCCCCTCAGCTTTATCCTCACGCCCAAGGTTTGTACTCTTAAGCCTCCTGCGTTCTCAAGTCTAGCTGTTCTCAGAGTCAAGCCTCCTGGTGGTCTCCTTGTTTGCTCCTTTAAGAGTCTCATCGTGCTGCTTCCACAGTCTGGCACCCCTTCACCCTATGTCTGCACCCAAAATCCGCATTCAATGTCTGTGCTCTTTAGCCTCTTAAGGTCTTAAGTCTTGCTGCTCTCAGGAGCCAGCCCCTGGTAGTCCCAGGTAGCTGCCAAGAACTTAGTAGTGAATTCCCCAAGCTTGCTCTAACTCCTGTGTGCTGGCTTTTGCACTGTAGGTGGTGTGAGTATGTGTGTGGGTTGTCAGCTCACATTTTAATGAGAGCTATTTCACCCCCTTATAACATTGAAAAGCCAAGATCCTATGTACCTTCAATGCTGCACCTTATTGTGGGGTCTATTTGTTCATCTGGATTTGGTTTTTGTGTCCTTTTGAGGTATCATGTGTAGGTTGGTTAGGAGAGATTAAGAGCCCTGCTTCTATTCTGCAGCTATCTTAACTTGGAAGTCTTAACTTCATGTTGAAGTTGAATGCTACTCCTGGGGTAGGAAGAAGCATTTTCCCAAGCTTCACATCTTTCTTACTGCTGTTTTCTGAGCTAGTTTTGGAGATCTTTACATTTTTGGTGCTTTCAAGGTGTTATGATCTATGGAGAGGTGTCGTTACTTCTCTCCTAACCTATGTTCTTGCCTTTACACAAGAAAGGATCTTGTTTCCCTGTAGCCAAAAATGTTAGCATTCCTCTTACCCCTGAGACTGTCCCTAGGTACTCTACTCCCATGTAACCACAGTTGCTTATCCTCCCTTCTTAGTATTGATGCCAGGGCCTCTACTCCTCCAATGATTTCAATGACCACTGATTTTCTCCTTGGAATTGTGACCTGAGACCTTGCTCCCTCAAATTTTATTGCTCCTTTTGGCCCTGACTCTGTAATTCAGAACAACATATGGACAATGCAATAGGCACTTGACCCCAGTGCCAGCAAAGGGCACCCTAACATATCCTTTGATCATTTGTCTGATCCCTAATGATCCATAGGCTGAGAGCTCAGGAAGGTGCCACTGAGGCCAGTGCACAAGCTTCCAAGGTATGGCTTGGAGATATACCTTTCCTGTTGACTTCCCCTGTTGTTTTTGATTGAGAATTGTTTCACTGAACTTTGTTTTTCTTTTTGTTCTGCTCCTCCAGATTTTGACTTTAGGCATCATTTAGAGTTGTTTGGGAAGGGATTTAGAAGAGCTCAGCTGAGTCCTTCTCTACTCTGTCTCATTGGCATTACATTTCTAATAGAAAAAAAGGATAAAGCTAGAGACCTTTCTTTATAGACCAAGAATGTAGCTATTGTATCAGACAGTAGCAAGAGCTGTGACATTATAGATAACTCTGCCATTCAGAAAGAAATACACTGGCTATTTGAGAATTCCTGATAAATATTTCAAAGTTTACCAGCTAATTAAAACAAAATTCCTGATAAAGGACAAAGAGCTTACATAGAACCTTGCTGCTAGCAGAATTTCAAAATTAAAGCTTTCCCTTTTCAGAGCAAAGGGCAGCTTATCTTTGCTTTTTAAATCGGCTGCTTGCACTGCAATGCCCCAATTTTTAAAGGTGATTGATTGCCTAAGGTAATTATCTGATTGCTCTGAGCACAAATACTTTGAAGCCCCCTAGGTGGCTCAATGGATTGAGAGCCAGGCCCACAAATGGGTGGTTCTGCATTGTAAGCATTACTGCAAGTGAGAAGGAAAAGGGAGTTCAGACTTTGGAACCCCAAGAAGCTGAAGGCAGTTGAGGGGCAGTTAGAATTGTATATAGGACTATATAACTGTATATAAGACTATATAAGGGGTTGATCCCCAGGCAATGGAAGCTCATTCTGGGTTGGTTCTTGGGTGGTGGGTGGTCTGCCCAAGATACTCCATTGAACCTTAGTTGATCCATACCAGAAGCTCCATTAGCCTATCCATGCTATTGGGTTACCAGCTGTTTCAGTCAATCCCCATTTTGGCCTGCTGCCTGATAAAGTTATAAAATCCAACTAGCAGTAACATTATCACATCATCTCTGAAGATCTTCAAGCAACATCTGACAACATCCTACTAAATCTTAATTATTTATTTATTTAGTTTGGTGCTTGAGTCATAGGTTAGGAAGAGGGAGGAAACACTGTGAAGAGGCCTAGCCCGGTTTGGGGTTAGGCCAGCCACTGGTTCATCTTGACTAGATAACAGAGTTCTCCCCCTCCCTTTTACCTCACCTTTCAATCCTTTTCCCAATCCCTTCCCTTAGTAATTAAAGAAGGTACCTTACAGTTTCAATAGCTTATTGATTCTATAATTGAGTAGGCCATTACATCATCTCTCACCCTGATAGGACTCCTTCACTCCAAAGCCTGGCATTTGGAAGAGAGACCTCCATTAGTGGGGATACTTGTTGATTTTCACACATATCCTTGTGTGTGGATCATACTGGTCAGCTAGTAACATCCTTTCTAGTTGAAGATCACCTACTTTCAATTAATCCATCAAGTTGAGATAGAATTAGATCAACTCCTCTCAATGAAGCCATTGTTCTGTGTTCCCTCTGTAAGGACCTGATTGACCAACCTCTAATGGGGAACTTAACAGCCATTGGCCTAAGAAGTTCCCATCCCCCACATGAGGCTTGAGTGGCTGAAATTTCATCTTTAGCCTGCATCATCCTTATAGAGTTCAAATCTGACCTCAGACACTTTCTAGCTGGGTGAACGTGGCAAGTCACTTCACTTCTTTTGCCTAGCCCTTACCACTCTTGACTTAGGAACCAATATACAGTATTTATGTTAAGACAGAAGGTAAGGGTTAAAAAAAACACATGTGTCTAGAACATGATAAACTCAGCAAAGACCTTAGGATGATGTGGAAATTCTTATGAAAGCCGTGTGTTAACTTCTGAAGGACCACTCGCTATGACTGTATTTCAGAGCTGTGTAACATTCAGCCAAAGTGTGGACAAAACTGGTGGACCTCCAACACTCAATGGAAAGTCAAGTCACCCTGCTGAGCCTATTTCTTCTTCAGTCAAATGATCTCTTGTCATCTCTTTTCTGCTTCATGAAAAAGCTTTTTGGGATTTGTGAAATGCCCTCAAAAGAGGCAGAATTGGTGAGGAAGGAGCTTTGGTGGAAATGTAGACCTTCAGGTTACTTCCTCAGACCCTGAAAAATGGAAGTTTAATCTTTGAATCATTCTTTTCCTGCCAGTCTGTTTAATTTTAAATTGGGCAAGAGGGTATTACCTTATACTTGGTTTCATCCAGACAGGTTAAAAAAACTGGATTCCTAATGACTTTAACTGGAGAGTAAATGCTATTAAAAAAAACTGAGCCCTTTCTAAGAATGCTTGAGACCAGGAAAATTTATTATTGTTCAGCAAGTTAGACAATTGTCTTCAATGCTCCATTTATTTTTGTTGGTCTCTGTCTATAATTATGAATCGGTGTAAATTCAGTTGTTTTTTTGTGGCCAGTTTTTACTAAAAATGACATGGCTTATGGTGGCACTAACAGAAATTGAATGCATTGATACAAACCTCAAATCTCTCACCCAACTCCTACAACCACACAGGATTTTGGTTTGGCCTAATTAATTCAAGTAATTCATATTAGTGTTTCCTGTTTTAGAACCTACTATGAGCTATTACAATTTTACAGGATGAAAAATTCCACCAATAAAGAAATAACTATCTTATAGTTTCATTAAGTTTTCCAAAACCTGATTATGAGACCTGTACTATATTTTCTCCTCTCTACATTCTTTTTTATTCCAAATCCCCCTTTTTATTGGCATTATTCTTAATATACTTTTCTTGGTATTGGGCAATTTTCCCTTTTCCTCATTTGTCTTTTTTTTCCTAACATTTTGGGAAACACTCTATTCCTTTAGGTCTTTTTGACATCTTTTATTTGATGTCTTTCATATTTAAATGTAAGTTTTGTAATTATCAATGAAGCTTTTTCTGGATTCAGAAAGTACTCGATGTGATGTCATGGAACTTATATTCTAATAGGAGAATAGACACATAGTTACACAATTGTAATAGGTGGATGATGGATAGACAATAGATGGATGGATAGATGCTAAATGGGTATATGGCTAGATAGATGATAGATATACTGAGCATTTATTAAATACTTATCATGTGCTAGGCACTATGTGAAGCTCTGGGAATAGAAGAAAAAGCAAAGAATACAATCTCTGTCCACAAGGAGCTTATAGTCTAAGTGGAGAAGGCATCAAATAATAGTGTTGAAATGGGAAGTCATTGGAGATAACCAGAAAGAGATCTGGTGCTTGGGGCCGTTTTATTTCATTGAAGATTTGAAGAGTATTCCAGCAGCCTCAACATCCTTGATTATGGGTCATTATAGAGGGTTGAAGGAGATGTTTCTTTTTTATGCTGATATCCTCAGCAGGAGTCAATGTTCATGTTATCCTCCTACTCATTTCTCAAAATAATTTCAGGTTTGATAGGTGCCTGAATTATCTTGCCATCAACATTGGGAGCATGACACGAACCCAAAGCCTTACTGCTATGTCTTTGGTCAAAATCACAAGATCATAGACTAGAGCTGAGAGGGACCCTAGAGACCACTTAGTACAATCTTCTCATTTCATAGTTGAGGAAATTAGTACTCAGGGAGGTTAAGGAATTTGCCTATCTCCTGGTGCTAGGTGATGGAAATCATTCTGACAATTGTTAGACTTCTTTCTCTTGGGTTTTGATTGGCATATACACTGAAGGTGACCTTTCCTCAGGACCACCTTTATTTTCTATCTCCTGCCCTACACTATGCCCTCCTCAGTTTGCCTAGATCTACTGTTCATTTTCTTAAAGTAGCTAAACTAGAAAGTCAGTGAACAGGAGCTGCCCCTTGTTTTATCAGACCATTTTCGAACATGATTTTTTTTAATTTAATTTTTTATTTTTTAGAAAAATTTTCCATGTTACATGATTCATGTTCTTACTTTCCCCTTCATCCTCCAACCCCCCCAATAGCCAATGCACATTTCCACTGGTTTTAACATGTGTCATCTATCAAGACCTATTTCCATATCATTGATAGTTGCATTGGGGTGGTCCTCGAACAAGATTTTGATGGAAGCTGATTTTTAAAATTCAGTATATTCTTTTCACTTAAGTGGCATTGCTGAGGAAACAACCTCAGTCCTTCAGGCTATTGTGCTGAATATGAAAATAACCCGGGGCACTGTAGCATTCAGGTTCTTGGACTCTTCTTAAAAAGTAAGTCCTAGTGTATTTTCTTTTGAATATTTTATCCTTAAGTTATTATTGAAATTTTAATGTAATATTTAGATTTTGCTTCCTTAAATGTAACTCGGTTATGTGATAGGGCCAAAGCAATAGAATGATAGAGCCTATGTGAAGACATTTATAGGACAACAGAATTTATGAGTCTCTAAACAATTAGCCATCTAGCCTTAATGGTAAGCCTTCTTTCATGGTTAGCAGTGTAAGAATTGCTTTGGAGGAAACTACTCAACAATATGGTCTTAGCAGAGCTATAATGATCGCTGTGTCTGATGATCTGTTCTTGCTCTGGGCTCAGGGTCAGGAATAGAAGAAGAGGTGAGGACTTTTTCAAAAATAACCATAATGTATATAGAATGTAGATCAGTGCAATTTAATGGTTAAAAATGATTCCTTTAACCACATGAATGTAACAAATCTAAACTAAGCAAATGTTTATTAAGGGAAAATATCCTATAGGAGAAATGAGGTAGAGTGCAAAGCGTGTAGGATTTGGAATTGAAAGACTTGGGTTCAAATTTTGCCTCCAATACTATCTGGATCATTTTTATCCCCTTTCTGGATCTCATTTTTTTTCTGCAGCAAAATGAGGACATTTAATTTTGAATGCGATGACCTCTAAGGGCCTGTCCTGTTCTAGCTTGGTGATCCTGGGAGTGTAGGTTGATAGCAGGTTGCTATGGACTTTGAATAGGGAACATCAGAGGAAGAGGGGGGATGATAGAGATAAAGGTTTGGAATTTTTTTAAGCAATGCTCCATCATTCTTGTTCTCTCTTACTGATTATGACTTTTCTCAATTCCTCAGCAGCTCAGATAAGCTCACTTCCTATCTTGTGTCATTAGGCTTTGGAATTAGGGTGTGGCTTTTGGTCCTACCATTGCTAGATGGTCTTTCCTCCATTTGGCACCATATTTGTTCCTGTTGATCATGGCAATCCTTGTCATAGTACCTATTTGTAGCTGTTTCTTTCCTTTTGATATCATTCTGTTAGAACTCCCAGGAAGCCAAGACCACTTGCAAAGACCGAATAGCCACACTGCTTGGAAATGCACATCTCTTTACTTATATGCTCTTCCCTACCCCAGAGAAGTTCCAGAAAATCATGGAGGTGGCTGAACATTGCTTTTTTTCCCCCATTTTTATTTTTTCATGATGATATCTTGTAAATTACCTTAGGAAAAATCCTGGCAATACCTATTAAATTATTCATGTGTCTAGTCTTTAATTTTATATTCAATTTAGTCTATTTTTAAAAAAAACTATCCAGAGTCCAATTCAGGTGAAGCCAGAATTTGTTTAAAACTCATGTTTAATTCATAATGGCAGAAAATAGAATTTTCTTTAGAAAATGTCCTTATTTTTTCCTGTTATTGCAGTTTTTTTTAAAATGAGCTCTCTATATTTATTTGCCTATTTACTTATTTATTTGTAAAAAAGGATTTAAGAGAGCAAGCTCTCCATAACTGAGAATCTCAGATTTTAAAAAAGTTTTTGGGAAAATGTTTTCTTTTGTGTGTGTGTGTATTTCCAAATATAAATTGAAGGCCCTCCCCAAACTTTTACTCTGAAGGTTTTAAAACTCTTTTTCTCGACTTCCGGGTTAAGATGGCGGCAGAGTAAGAAGCAGCTCTTAACCTCTCCTGACCGAAACACACAAAACTCCTCAAGGGGACATAAAAACAAGTCCAGACGAACGGAGGAACCCCACAACAGGGCACAGCGTGGAAGGTACGTGGAATCGAGACATTTCCAGGCTAAAAAGGGCTCTCACCCACTCAATCGCGGGCTGAGCAACCGCCCCACCCCCACCCCCTCCACACTCACCTATAGCTCCGAACCCAGCTAAAAAGAAATAGAGCAAGTTTGGGGCACCCATCGAGTCATCGGCAGCTCCGGGACCTGTTCCTGAGAGCAGCAAGACTTAGGACCCCATTAAGTCAAGAACGCACGCGAAATCTGAGCGCACGGGAGCAGAGAGTGGACGCTGGGAGCAGAGAGCCAGCTGAGCAGAGGCGTGGGCGTGGGTGGAGGCGGACACAGCCAGGAACTAAAGCCTAAGTGGGGAACCAGTGCAGACGGGTATACGACTGTGGAAGCAGCGCCCTGAGACTTGTAAAGAAACCTCCTGCAGAGGATCAAGCAAGGGAATCCACCAGGGGGCTTGACCTTGGAAAAAACTAGAACTCAGACCTCAGGACTGAGCGCGAGGATAAACCTGAGAAGCTGCTGGGCTAATGATGGCTAATCAGTTACAGGAAATTCAGAAGAGAAAGAATAATAACAAAAAAAAGAAGTCTTTAACACTCGACAGCTTCTACACAGAGAAAATCCAGACAACCGAGCAAACAGAGGAGGAGAACAAACAACCATCCAGACCCTCCCCAAATAAGGAAAACTCCTCACAAGCTATGGAAGAGTTCAAATCTGAGATTCTGAGGAAAATGGAAGAGATCTGGCAAGAAAATAACAGCTTAAAAGGTAGAATCTTGCAACTGGAAAGCGAGGCTCAGAAACCAAATGAACTGATAAGCAAATTGAACACAAGAAATGACCAGATTGAAAAGGAATACCAGAAGATTATGGCCGAAAACAAGAAGATTATGGCCGAAAACCAAAAGATTATGGCCGATTACCAGAAGATTATGGCCGATAACCAAAAGATTATAGCCGAAAATCAATCCCTAAAGGCTAGAATTGAGCAAGTAGAAACTAATGATCTCTCAAGACAACAAGAACAAATAAAACAAAGCCAAAAGACTGAAAAAATAGAAGGAAACATGAAATATCTCAATGAGAGAGTGACAGACCAAGAAAACCGGTCTAGAAGAGACAATTTGAGAAT
>NC_058134.1:8295293-8295620 GCF_016433145.1 Gracilinanus agilis | reverse complement strand
TCAGCAAAATTGCCCTGAAGTCCTACAACAAGAGGGCAATATAGACATTGAAAGGATTCATAGAACACCTGCGGCATTCGATCAAGAAAGGAAAACACCAAGAAACATCATTGCAAAATTCAAGAGTTTCCAAGCAAAAGAAAAAATCTTACAAGAAGCCAGAAAGAAACAATTCAAATATCAAGGAGCAACAATCAGGATCACACAGGATCTGGCAGCCTCAACACTAAAAGACCGCAAGGCGTGGAATACAATATTCAGAAAGGCAAGAGAGCTGGGCCTGCAACCACGGATCAACTACCCATCAAAATTGACTATATATTTCCA